>NC_141875.1:546424385-546684385 GCF_056163025.1 Triticum urartu
AACGAACTGCATAAAAGAGTTTTTCGATGTCGCGCACAAATCTCAAGTATACCAGAATTGCAACGATAAAATTGTGACGACAACACCTCGGAGCTCAACTCCCCGGGACACTGCCACAACCCCTAAAGACAGGAGGCACCAAGAACAATGTTCTCGTCACAAAACCATCGGAACAAAACCAAGATACTCGCGTGATCCTAAAAAATTTTTTAGTGAAATTTGAGAAGAGAAGAGTCAAAACTCTACGTCAGGATGCCTTACCAGAGCGATGAGGAGACTGGGAAGTAAAAAGAATTCCTAACTCTCTGATATATAATTCCTAATTGACTCAAAACATTTTTCTAGACACAACTCGGCTGCTAAGACGATCAAGCAATGGGGCTCCTAAGGTCGTGGAAGGCTCTGATTACCAACTTGTAACGCCCTCGATGCGGCTATAGCTCCCACGTGTCGAGGCACGACTTAGAGACATAACCGCATTGAAAGCAATGTCGCAAGTTAGGAAATCATCACAAACATCCCATGTAATACATAATAAAGGGGAGAGACATAGTTGGCTTACACTCGCCACGTCACATCAAAGTACATAAATAACATTCATCATACAAATCACTCATGGCCCGACTACGGCGCCAAAATAGAAAAGACCCCCAACATGCGACAAGGCCCTGAATCGATAGCCCCAACTAGGCACCACTACTGATCGTCGGGAAAAGAAACATAATAGCGCTGAGAGTCCTCGTCGAACTCCCACTTGAGCTCGTACTCGTCACCTGGAGCGGAATCACCTGGACCTGCATCTGGAATTGTAGTATCTGTGAGCCACGGGGACTCAGCAATCTCACACCCACGCGATCAAGACTATTTAAGCTTATAGGAAGGATAAGGCAAGTATGTGGAGCTGCAGCAAGCGACTAGCATATGTGGTGGCTAACTTATACGCAAAAGAGAGCGAGAAGAGGAGGCAAGGCGCGAGCGAGAAACTAGAGGAACAGCCTGCGCAAGCATAACTCCAACACCGTGTCCACTTCCCGGACTCCGCCGAGAAGAGACCATCACGGCAACACACTCAGTTGATTCATTTTAATTAATTAAGGTTCAAGTTTTCTACAACCGGACATTAACAAATTCCCATCTGCCCATAACCGCGGGCACGGCTTTCGAAAGTTCAATCCCTGCAGGGGAGTCCCAACTTAGCCCATGACAAGCTCTCACGGTCAACGAAGGAAAAGACCTCCTCCCAAGACGTTCCGATCAGACTCGGTATCTCGGTAACTCAAGACACTTCGACAGGTTAAAACAAGACCAGCAACACCGCCCGAATGTGCCGACAAATCCCGATAGGAGCTGCACATATCTCTTTCTCAGGGCACACTCAGATGAGACTAGCTATGAGTAAAACCAACCCTCAAGTTTCCCCGAGGTGGCCCCGCAGGCAGCTCAGTTCGGACCAACACTCAGAGGGAGCACTGGCCCGGAGGGGTTAAAATAAGATGACCCTTGAGTATGCAGAACCCAAGGGAAAGAAAAGGCTAGGTGGCAAAAGGTAAAACCAAGGTTGGGCATTGCTGGAAAAGCTTTAATCAAGGCGAAATATCAAGGGGTTCCCATTATAACCCAACCGCGTAAGGAACGCAAAAATCCGGGAACATAACACCGATATGACGGAAACTAGGGCGGCAAGAGTGGAACAAAACACTAGGCGAGAGGCCGAGCCTTCCACCCTTTACCAAGTATATAGATGCATTAAGATAACATAGCAATATAGTGATATCCCAACAAGCAAATAAAATATGTTCCAATAGGAACGGCTCCAATCTTCACCTGCAACTAGCAACGCTATAAGAGGGGCTGAGCAAAGCGGTAACATAGCCAATCAACGGTTTGCTAGGACAATGGTAGGTTAGAGGTTCAATCATGCAATTGGGAGGCTGAAAAGCAAGTGGTAGGCATCGTAGCAGTGGCAAAGCAAAAGAGCGAGCAAACTAGCATAGCAAAGATAGTAGTGATTTCGAGGGTATGATCATCTTGCCTGCACAGTTGTCAGAGTTGACTGGATCCTCACAAGCAAACTCAACGGGCTCCTCGGTAGCGAACTCGTCTCCCGGCTCTACCCAACAATACAAACAAGCAACAAGGATACAATCAACCACGTGCAAGACCAAGCAATATGATGAAATGATGATATGCTATGCGGGATGCGATGCGGGATGCAAAATGCAAGATATGACAGGAAATGCATGAACCTGGCCTCAACTTGGAAAACCAAGTGTGCCACTGGATAGAGGGGATGAAAACGCTTGAAAACGATATAAAGATCATTGGAATCGGAGCTACGGTTTGGAAATGGCAAGCGTTTTAAGATATGACACCGGTCTGCGATTTACAGCAAGTAGGCATCTAAATGCAACGAAATGAACATGCTACAGCCACCAAACATGAAAACAAAATACATGGAAGTGATGTACACAAGATGGTTAACAAAACACTAGCACTGAGCCATAGGCAAATTCATCCATTAAGAGGTTCAAACAAGCATGGCAAAAACGCAAATGCAAAACAGATTCCAGACTTAGTGAAAAATAACACTAGCCTGAAATTTCAGATCACGATGCTCTCTTTGGAGCAGCAAAACAACATGATAAATGACCTGAACATGACAAGTAAGAACATGGAATGGAGCTACTCAACAAGCTTAACAAAACACCCAAAGTGACCTGGGGCCAAAAGGGTTCACAAAATACTCTACCGAGCTCACGAACATAGCTCGAACACAATCAGTTTTCAGACTTAGTGAAAACTGAGACATGCTGAAATTATAACTCACGAAGGCATGTAAACGAGCTCGATGCACTCACTACGGTGCAATTCATGGCAAGGAAAGCATATATCTAGAAAGAAGACACAATATTCTAGCTACACATGGCAGGAACAAAGGCATAGCATGCATGGAACACTAACGGTAGCATCGGCAAAATCGCAAACAAGTTGACGATCTGCCCAGATTAACAACGAAGCAAAAGTTGAGCTCGATTGAGTCAACCTAGAGCACTCCACATATGCAAACAAAGACATGGATGGATAGAGCATAACATAAATATCAAAACTCCCTTACTGATCATCCTCAAAAGAGGCACGGATCACTAGGAAACAAGCTAGACATATAGCATCACGAACTAAAATATCCCAGACTTAGTGAAAATCACTAAGTCCCTGAAATCAGCAATCTCAGGTACCTCTCTTCGCAAGCTTGCACAAGACAACACACACATCCTAAAAATGCATAGGTGGCACCTCTAGAAAGAAGACAAAATGCTTAACAATTCATCCCAAAGGGGCACAGGCATATCATGCACGGATTAAACATGGCAAAAATGACAAAAGTGCATGATGAACTAACGGATCTGCAATTTAACTCACGAAGCCTCCTTCTAACAGAATTTTGGGCATCAAGATGAACTCCAATGCAAATGATGCAATGGAATGAAATGATGTACATGTCGAGACAAAGATTTTGATATATTATACGCCTAAAACGGAGCTACGGTTGCGAAGTTACGGGACCTCGAACAGAGCAACTTGGATCAAAAAATTTCAGGACTTAGAAAAAAAATCGGGGGTTAGGGTTTACTGTTCACGCGACCGGATCCAGATCGGGATCGCGGCGCGGAAGCCGAGGCGGCGCCGGCGGCGGAGCTCGAGCTCGCCGGAGCTGCGGGGTGTGCCGGCGGTGGAGGAGGTCGCCGGGGGGCGGCGCCGGCGAGGAGGCAGTGGAGGGGCGCGGCGAGGAGGCGCGGTGCGGCGGCGGGGTCGGCCGGCGGTGGCTCGCGCGCCGGTGAGGTGCGGCGGCCGGAGAGGCGGCCCGCGGCGGCGCCGGTCGCCGGGGCCGAAGGCGACGGCGGCGAGAGGAGGCGGGCGGCGGGGCGAGCCGGCTGGGCCTCGGGGGCCAGCCTCGGGCCTCCCGGGCCTGGCGCCGACGATGTGGGCGCGACGGGGCGGGGCCACGTGGCGGAGGCGGGCGGCGGCGGACGCTATCCGGTGCGGGCCGGACACGTCCGTCGGCGCGGGGAGATCTGCTTTTTTTTTATAGACTAGGGTTTGGACGGGGAAGAAGATCCGAATGGAGAGGGTATAAATAGGCATAAGTAGAGCTAGGAGAGTCCAAATGAGGTGCGGTTTTCGCCCACGCGATCGTGATCGAACGCTCTAGGACATGGAGTAGAGTTTGGTGGGTTTTGGGCCAAATTGAAGGGGTGTTGGGCTGCAACACACACGAGGCCTTTTCGGTCCCTCGGTTAACCGTTGGAGTATCAAACGAAGTCCAAATGATACGAAACTTGACAGGCGGTCTACCGGTAGTAAACCAAGGCCGCATGGCAAGTCTTGGTCCAATCCGGAAATGTTTAATCCCCACACACAAAAGAAAGCTAGAAATGGCCACCGGAGGAGAACGAAGCGCCGGAATGCAAAACGGACAACGGGGAAAAAGCTCGAATGCATGAGATGAACATGTATGCAAATGCACGTGATGACATGATATGAGATGCATGAAAACGAAAACAACACACGGAGACAAAAACCCAAACCCGAGAAATAAATATAACTTAATGCCGGAAACGGCAAGAGTTGGATACAAATATGGAAAGTTATAGCTGGGGCGTTACACTGCTCCACTGCAGACTGAACTTCCGTTACTTTGACATCCAAGTCATAGAACTTCTGTTCCATGATTCTCTCTAGGCTCTGCTGATTCTTAGTGAGGGTGGCTAGACTTTTCTCAATCCTCAGCGTGGATGCAATCAAGTAACCAAGCTGCTCTTGTTTGGTTTTCAAGAAGTACTCAGATGCCTCCTCTTGAGTAGGCATCTTGGCAGCTTTCTCCTTCCTTGCCTTCTCCTTCTTGCAAATGATTGAGCAGATGATGGCTCGTTCTCAGTCATGACAACTTCATTGTCCTCGAAATCTGGACGGATGGGCAGGTGTTCCTTATCCAACAAATATACGCCCGTGCCCATCTTGGAGTTGATGAGCTCCTGAATCTGAGGGGCATATCCACAGCTCCTCTTTTGATCTGCTGCAGTCCTCTTAATTGTTTCCACTATGAGGCTCATCACTTTAAACTTCTGAGGCACATCAAACACATGTAGCAAGTTGATAGCATGGCCTCTGATCATCTTGTGATCTCCAGACTTAGGCAATAAGGTGTGCCTTAGTATCCAATTGATCGTCGGCAATCCTGATAGCAGATAATGCACTGAGCCAAACTTGAACGTGTCAAGTGCTTCATTGGGAATTTCCTTGTACATATTGGACATGGAGTTATGGTCCATCTTCTTCTTGGCATAGATATCCAAGTCCTCATCTTGCTCCTCTGGGGCATTAATGATCTGTGCCCACTCAGCCACTGTAGATTGGTACCTTGTACCCTCAGACATCCATGTGATCCTCCCATCTGGATAAAAGTGTGCCGTGGAGTAGAACTGCATGATAAGTTCCTCGTTCCACTTTGTGAGCTTCTGCCCAACAAAGTCAGCTACTCCACAAGCTATGAAGCTGTCTTGCACTCCAGGATAGTGCTCCTCTTTGTCCTTGATGTATGTCCAATCAACCCATCGCATATCACAGACAATGGGCTTCTTATCTAGCAGCACTGTCTCATAAAAATCCTGCTGCTCCTTGGTGTGAAACCTGTAGTCCACGGCAGTCCTTCTCCTAGAAGCATATGGATCTGCTTCTCTCCACTTCCTGAGCCTTGAGTCTCTCCTGAGCTTCATATCCTCAGCCACAGGATGAGCATCGTTGTGGTCTGGGATCTTGGGCTTAAGCTTCCGAAGGACATTCTCTTCCTCATCCTCAGCAACAGTCTCAGGCACTGGGGCCTTGTTCTTCTCAGCTGCAGGAATGCTCCGTGTGTTCCTCTTGGGCTTTGGCTTTGGAGCTGGCTTGGCCTTGGAAGCAGCTCCCCCTGATTTTATGGCATCTCCCATTAGCTTGGGTGCCTTGGGCGCTGGTGCAGCTGCCTCTTCTTCTTCTTCCTCTTCCATGATGGAAGCTTTGCCAAGTACTCTAGCCACAGTCTTCTTCACCCTTTCCTTTCTCTTCTTGCCTTCTGCAGCAACTGGCTCTTGGGGAGTGGGCTTCTCAGTTGAGGCTCTTGCCTTTGACATGGGCTCCCTGCCTGCTGGCCTTTTGATTTTTAGCCCTGGCTTTGTGCCTTGAGCTGGCTCAACTCTCTTGGAAGTGGCCTCTTCCTCTGCCACATAGTCCTCATCTTCAGAGTCTGAAGTTTTCTTCTTCCTTTGTCTCGTGGCAGCCTTTGGCAAATTGCTAGGAGTGCTCCTGCTGCCTTCATTAGATGAACTGGAGGGACTAGTGCCCTCACTCATCACCACTTGCTGCTCTGACAGATTCTGGCTATCACTCTGGTCTGACATGCTGCAAACTGACTGCTGACCCTGTGAATAGATTATAGAGGAGATAGAGTGGATGAGCATCACAAAATGCAGAGATTTTTGCAAAAAGAATGATCCAAAAACTTAGTTTTAGTTTCCCACTGAAATCATCTCGGATCTACCGATTTTCAAACTCGGTGATACCGAAGCAGTTTTGGAACCTAAACTAGTGAACTCGGTAGGACCGAGTCACAGTTCGGTGGCACCGAGACTGCTAGGGTTTCACTGAGTTCAAAAATCGGTCACACCGATAAGTAATTCTCGGTCAGACCGAGTCTCACTTATGCAATGGCATAAGCCAAATCGGTGGGACCGAGTTTTTCAACTCGGTGGGTCCGAGATGGTTTCGGCGGAAACCTAAACCTAGAATTTTCGAATCAAACCTAATCTATGAGCGTTTTGACTGGATAGAAGTTTATCAAACGTGGCTAGAAACAATATGATCACAATGTGCTAGGAATCAGATTGAGGAATAGCACAAAGATCAAGTCCATACCCTAGTTCGGCGGGGACTTGCTACGGCGGCAACAGCGGGGCAGAATTCCCGTTGACGGCGATGGAGACCAGCGACTGGAGGCTGCTGGCGGCGAGAAGACGATCCGGAGACCTCGAGGGCAGAGCAGGCTATCGCGCGGGCAAAGGGGTTCGGAGAAATTTCCAAATTTTGCCCGTGACTATATATAGCCCGAACCTGTCGGTGTGACCGAGTGGAACAACTCGGTGGCACCGAGATTCATAACTGCGTGCAGTTACTGAAACTCGGTGTGACCGAAAGGTTCAAATCGGTTGCACCGAGATCGAAAACCTAGATCAACTTAATGATCTCGGTAGGACCGAAAGTGGAGTATCGGTCAGACCGAGAATCATAAAGAGGTTTTGGAAGTTTAAGTCTATGACGAATTGGGGACTCCGAGCGCTCCTCACACAGAGTGGTTCAAATCTGACTTGATCAAATTTTGTGATGCAGCATGAATAGAGTTTGAGACGAGAAAAGCATAGATAGCTAGAGGAGGTTCTTAGGCATTCTTGTCCATCCACTTGGCAAAATAAGATAAAACCAAACAATCAAAACAACAAGTGGATGTCCTCGAATGAGTAAATTATGCAACCAGCATGCTCACACAATAAGATGGCAAATGAAATATGTGGCAAGGCATGCATAACCAATTCTAGCATCTATCAAGCAATTTGCGATGACTAGGTCATCTATATATGAGTATATTGACTTAGGAGTCAAGTGAGAACACTTGATCATAGGTCATACTCATCGTTTAAGCTCAAGTGGGGTCACCACTTTTACATAAAGCATTGATTTGTTCACATCTTTAGAGTTGCTTTAGCTCAAGTCTTAGAGTAAAGCTCCCCCTAGATGTGATATCCCCCCTAAGAGGGATAAACTAACCTTGGGTTTTGTCGATGATGACTTCATGTAGATATTGAAGATGTGGATGCTCAATGTTGATGTAGATCTCTTGGAGCTATCCATATGAGTGAATTGCACTTTCAATACCTACATGGGTTAGTCCCACAAGGAACAAACAAGGATATCCATAGACATAGAGTGATGCACACAAAAGATGATGTCCATGAAAACTTTTAGGTTACCTTGTCCCTTGTCTTACCAACAAGAGGGTTTGTGACTCCTTGAACTAGTGCAAGATGTGGAAGTTGATTGCACTTGTTCTTGCCAAAATGATAAGAGTGAAGTATGTTGGCGGAGTCACCCTCAAGAACTCTCTAGTTCTTCTTCTTTTGGATCCACATCATCTTGATGGGAATCCTTGGAGTTGTAGTCATACTTGATGAAGTGGAACTTGAAGTAGTCTTGGGAATCCACTTGACTAAGGTCTTAGGAGCTTCTTCAAATGCATCAATTTCCTCTTGAAGCTTGTCCTTGCCTTTTTGCTTGTAGTCTTGTGGTGGAAGATCATCTTGAGCTTGTGTCCCCTTGAAAGAAGTATACTTCTCTTATTGAGGGACAAACTTTGTCTTGGGGTATTGATCTTCTTCCCATTCAACTCCATTGGCATTGAACTTTCGTTCAAAACCAACACCTTGATTCTTCCGGTGCATTCCTTGCTTGCGCACAATTTCCTCGAATTGCTTACTCCCGGCAAGGCTTTTGTACACTCCTTTCTCTATAATTCCCTTCAATAAGCTATTTTCTTGCTCAAGTGTAACTTGGCTAAGAGAATCATTAGTGGAATCAAGAGAACTACTAGAAGCAACAATATTGGATTTAGCATGATCATTGTTACTACTAGAGGAAGAATCTTTCTTGTTAGACTTGACTTGAGGCATGTAAGTGGATAAGAGTAAACACTTGGAAATGTAAGAAGAACTTTTCTTGCGGAGATCATCATTGATTGCCTTTAAGAACTCATGCTCTTGCTCAAGATTGAGCTTTTCAAAGCGTAGTTTCTCATGAGCTCTTAAAAGTTCTCGATGATCTTCGAAGATAGTGTCATGAGCTAACTTAAGAGTTTTTAGTTCTTTAGTTAGAGCCTCAATCTTCTTCTTATCATTGTCATTCGTTTTATCTTGATTAGCATGATTAATTGTTCTTTCATCATAGTATTCATCACTAGAGTTTTCACCAAGCAAATCATCACCTAACAAGTCATCTTCATCACTATTGAAATCAACATACTCGGGGTGTGTTACCTTAGGACCTTTGGCCATGAAGCATCTTCCAATTCCTTCATTTGGTGAGTCAAATATGTCGTAGGAGTTGGTTGACACAAGTGCTAGACCGGCAACACCTTCATCTTGAGTATCTTCGGAGTCGGAGTGATAACTTCTCTCGGAGTGGCTGTCGGAGTCGGAGCCGGATACCCATTCACCAACATGAGCTTGATGTCTTCGTCTTGTGTAGCTCCTTGATGATTTTCCTTCCTTTCCGAATCCTTGCTTCTCCGTGAGTATCTTCGTTCATAACGATCATCTCTACTCCTTCTCTCTCTTGGTGGTGATCCTTTGCTTCTTCTTTTTGGAGAATCTTCTCTTCTCTTGTAGGGAGCCGTACACTCATTGGAATAGTGTCCGGGTCTTCCACAATTGTAACAGTTTCGCTCTCGACTAGAAGATCTTTTGTCATTGTAGGACCTTGACTTGGAGCTTCTATCTTTGCTTCTACTCTTGTAGAACTTGTTGAAGTTCTTCATCATTAAGCTCAATTCTTCATTGAAGTCTTGTTTCTCACTTGATGATGTAGGGGCTTCACATGAGGCTTTATAGGCACCACTTGATTTGTTGTGAAGTTCCTCTTTATCCTTAAGTGACATCTCATGAGCAACAATTCTTCCAATCACCTCCGTTGGCTTGAGATCTTTGTAATTGGGCATCATTTGGATCAATGTGCACACGGTATCATATTTTCCATCCAAGGCTCTTAGGATCTTCTTGATGATGAATCTATCGGTCATCTCTTCACTTCCTAAGCCGGCAATCTCATTTGTGATGAGAGCAAGCCTAGAGTACATTTCAGCGACACCTTCACCATCCTTCATCTTGAACTTGTCAAGTTGGCTTTGAAGCACATCCAACTTGGATTCCTTGACGGAGTCGGTACCTTCGTGCATATCAATCAAAGTGTCCCAAATTTCCTTTGCATTCTCAAGGCGGCTGATTTTGTTGAATTCTTCGGGGCACAATCCGTTGAAGAGAATATCGCAAGCTTGAGCATTGTATTGCAATATCTTCAACTCATCCGCGGTAGCTTCACGGTTTGGTTCTCTCCCATCAAAGAAGTCACCTTGCAAACCAACACACACAATAGCCCAAACGGCGGGGTTATGTCCAAGAATATGCATTTTCATTTTATGCTTCCAACTAGCAAAATTAGTACCATCAAAGTAAGGACCTCTACGGTGATAATTTCCCTCGCTAGACGCCATACTCTCCTAGGTTGTGAAACCAAGGCTGTGACCACCAAAAGCTATGGAGATCAAGCAAATGGAGACCAAAGCTCTGATACCACTTGTAGGATCGAAAGTATGTCTAGAGGGGGGTGATTAGACTACTTGACCAAATAAAAGCTTAACCTTTTCCCAATTTTAGTTCTTGGCAGATTTTAGCTAATTTAGGACAAGTCAAGCAATCATCACACAATTCAAGCAAGCATGCAAAGAGTATATAGGCAGCGGAAAGTAAAGCATGCAACTTGCAAGAACGTAAAGGGAAGGGTTTGGAGATTTCAAATGCAATTGGAGACACGGATGTTTTTCCCGTGGTTCGGATAGGTGGTGCTATCCTACATCCACGTTGATGGAGACTTCAACCCACGAAGGGTAATGGTTGCGCGAGTCCACACAGGGCTCCACCCAAGGGCAACGGTTGCGCGAGTCCACACAGGGCTCCACCCACGAAGGGTCCACGAAGAAGCAACCTTGTCTATCCCACCATGGCCATCGCCCACGAAGGACTTGCCTCACTAGCAGTAGATCTTCACGAAGTAGGCGATCTCCTTGCCCTTACAAACTCCTTGGTTCAACTCCACAATCTTGTCGGAGGCTCCCAAGTGACACCTAGCCAATCTAGGAGACACCACTCTCCAAGAAGTAACAAATGGTGTGTAGGTAATGAACTCCTTGCTCTTGTGCTTCAAATGATAGTCTCCCCAACACTCAACTCTCTCTCATAGGATTTGGATTTGGTGGAAAGAAGATTTGAGTGGAAAGCAACTTGGGAAGGCTAGAGATCAAGATTCATATGGTAGGAATGGAATGTCTTGGTCTCAACACATGAGTAGGTGGTTCTCTCTCAGAACATATGAGTAGGAATGGTGTGTGTGTTCTGATGGCTCTCTCTTCGAATGAGAAGGAGGTGGAGGGGTATATATAGCCTCCACACAAAATCCAACCGTTACACAGTTTTCCAATCTCGGTGGGACCGAATCAATAAACTCGGTCTGACCGAAATAGTAAACCTAGTGACCATTAGGAATTTCGGTGGGACTGACATGCAACTCGGTAGGACCGATTCGGTTAGGGTTTGGGCATAACGTAATCTCGGTGAGACCGATTACACAAACTCGGTGAGACCGAATTTGGTAATTAGCTAACCAGAGAGTTGGTCAGGCAAACTCGGTGGGACCGATTTGCTCTTTCGGTGAGACCGAGTGGAACTCGGTGAGACCGAAAAGTTACAAAGGGGAAACACTGAGTTTACATTGCAATCTCGGTGGGACCGATTCGCTCTTTCGGTGGGACCGAAAAGTTACGGAAGGGAAACAGAGAGTTTGCAACCCCATCTCGGTGAGACCGAGATCCTTATCGGTAGGACCGAATTGCTAGGGTTTGGCAGTGGCTAATGACAAGTGAAACTCGGTGGCGCCGGATAGGAAGAATCGGTAGGACCGAGTTTGGCTTAGGGTTTAGGTCATATGTGGATATGGGAAAGTAGTTGAGGATTTTGGAGCATATCATTAAGCACATGAAGCAAGAGGCTCATTAAGCAACACCTCATCCCTCCTTAATAGTATTGGCTTTTCCTAAAGACTCAATGTGATCTTGGATCACTAAAATATAAAATGAAGAGTCTTGAGCTTTTGAGCTTGAGCCAATCCTTTGTCCTTAGCATTTTGAGGGTTCCACTTTCACATCCATGCCATGCCAATCATTGAGCTTTCCTGAAATAATCATCTTGGAATAGCATTAGCTCAATGAGCTATATGTTGTTATGAATTACCAAAACCACCTAGGGATAGTTGCACTTTCACTCCCTCCAACAATCATGGCAGTGGGGGTTTGACCCTCAAAAAATCATGGCAGTGGGGGGCGCGGCCAAGGGCAGGAGCCCAAGTAGGATTCAGACCTACTTGGGGTGCCCCTTGGCCTCTCCCCATTCCCTCCCACCTATATATATGTGGACAATTGCTTAGACATGTGCGGTGCCCCCCCCCACTCCGTCGTTTACACCCCCGGTCATATTTTTGTAGTGCTTAGGTGAAGCCCTGCAGAAATCACTTCACCATCACCGTCACCACGCCGTCGTGCTGCCGGAACTCATCCACTACCTCGTCGTATTGCTGGATCAAGAAGGCGGAGGACGTAATCGAGCTGAACGTGTGCTAAACTCGGAGGTGTCGCGCGTTCGGTGCTCGATCGGTTGGAACGCGAAAAAGTTCGACTACATCAACCGCGTTCTCATACGCTTCCGCTTACGGTCTACGAGGGTACGTAGATACACTCTCCCCTCTCGTTGCTATGCATCTCCTTTATAGATCTTGCGTGTGCATAGAATTTTTTTTGTTTTCCTTGCAACGTTTCCCAACATTTCTGTCTTCTCCTTTTTACACGAGGGGAGGGCTCGGCTTCTCGAATTTGTGGAACTCCCACATTTGGAGCAGCTTAGTGCATTGAGTTCACGAATTTGAGAGCTGGAGAAGATCCGAACAGGCCCTAAGAGCATGCTTTAGCCATGGATTATCCTGATGTTCATCAAGGAACAATAAGACAAAAGCACATGTGTTTTTGTGTACAACTACTTATGACTTGGGCTGCAATGTGGCATGGGAGGCTTACCCAACTGTTGTATGCGAGATGACATGCATAACTATAGCCCCAAAATGAGTAAGGAGGAGGGGGGTCCCTATTTGGTGCGGGTCGCGGCAAATAGCCGAACATTTGTGTAGGAGTGCTCGGGGATGAGCCGGCCCCTGTGTATCCAACGTAGTGCAGGGTATTTTAAGTTTACATGTTTGGTTTTCACTGGTTTTAGGAACATTCTAGAAGCTTTGTTTTTTTGGTTTTGTTGTTTCATTTTTCTATTGTTTTTCTCTTTTTTTGTTTTATGTGTTTCTTTTACCCTTTCCTTCTTTTCTCAAAACTCATAAATTAAAAAAAAATCTTGTTTAAAAACACACATATTATCATATAATTTTTGGGGACATTGAAAAACTGCTCATGTTTTACAAAAATCTTATTTTTAAAAAAATTGCGCTCACATTTTAAAAAATTGTAACTTCAAAATTGTTTGCAAATAAGAAAAAAGATTTTCAGAAAAAAATTCATTTTACAAAATTTGTTCACAATTTTCAAAAATCACATTTCCAATAAATGTTCGGAAAGATATTCGATTTTCAAAAATGTTTAATTATTTAAAAAAATTGTTTTCCAAAGTTTGTTCCCATTTCCAAATAATTTTTTGAATTATAAAAACACTAATTTGGTAACAAAATGTCACATGTTTAATTTTTTGAATTTAAAATCTTATTTGCATTTTTAATAAATGTTTAGAACATTTTTCAAAATCATAATTTTCAAGAAATTTGAAAAAATCAAGTTTGTAATTTCAAAAGATGTTTTTATCTGTCGCTGCTTATAGATCTTATGTTTTTAGATCTGACATTTCACCTAATTGTACACTTAAATAGAGTTGTAGTTTTAAAAATTGACTTGGAAGGAAATCCGTTCCGAAAAATTGAATTTAGGATTCTGCTAAAAAATATCAAATTTAGCATAACAGTAAAGATTATATTTGTGTAACTAGCATAGGAGACCATGCGTTGCAATTGGAGAAAAAGTAACACACGCGGGAGGAACCCTAAATTTTTAGGGGAGAAGCGACTGCGTGAGCCCCTACGTCATCAGGAATATTTTTCTATACACGTTTAACATTTGGTAAATATACGATAAATATACATTAGAATTCATACGCATTTTACATTTTTTAAATTCATGATTAACAATTTTTCAATCACATTTGTTTGAACATTGTTGTTTGAATATGTGTTGAACAGTTTTTCCAAATACGTCTTGGAACTTTTTTTTCAAATGCTATCAACATTTGTAAAAGTTGCACCCACATTTTCAACACTACGCACACATTTTTTTTCAAATTTAAGTTTTTTTTAAAAAAAATATGTCATGGATAATTTCCCCTCTTACTTGAGTGTTGGATGGACATACTAGGCGATGGCACAACTCCTTGACGAGATGATGGCTTCAGAATTACTGATGTATTACTTTGTAAGGTCTTTGTGAATAATTAATAAAGTGTGTGGATGCATCGCCCATATGCAAGGCAGGGGGTCATTTTTCTTCTTTTTTAACAGAGAGCTGAAATATAGACCATCGATGATAACTAAGTTAAAAAATACGTCGATGATAACTATAGGTACCAGTTGGCAGTTGCACATGGCAGTGCGCCAGTGCTCAACCCAACAAAATAACAAATCAGAAGCACCAAACCACAACGACTAATCATTGTGCACCCTCAATCACCCATTCGGCGATCACAGCAAAGCCTAAACAACTGCCCACTCGCACAGCCTGTGAAAGGTGGACAGACCGAAAGCAGCAGCTCCAGCCAATGGTCCTCATTTTCATGGCTAGCCTTCCACAACACAGCACGCCAAAGCCCTACCAAGTACCAATGGGCGCTATATATACCCGACGTGCTCCGCTCTTCCTTCCCATCTCAAACCATTCAGCTCGCCAGCTTCCTGTTCTTTGCTCAGTGCTTATACATCTTCGACTAATTCCCAATTAGTATCGGTCGACCGAGAAGCTAGCTACCTAGCAGAAATGGCGGCCACCCTCAAGCTCAGGATCCTCGCCGCCGCCGTCGTGGCCTCGTCCGTGGTGGGCATGGCCATGGCTGCTGAGGCGCCAGCTCCCAGCCCGGCCACCGGAGCCGCCGCGACCACCCCCGCCTTCGCCTTCGGGACGCTCGTCGCCGCCGCCGTTGGGTACCTCTTCTGCTGAGCTGCGCGCGCGCGTCTGCTGGCTGGACCGGCCCTCGGCAGTCGTGTACTCGTGTTCCCGCCTTGGTCACTATTTTAATTATTTTATTTTTATTTTTTGCGGGCAATGGTCACTATTTTAATTAGCTGATGGCGTGCCATGTACGGGTTATGTTCTGACCGGTTGACGCGCGTACTGCGCTTTGGTACACAGCTACATACTATGAATTAATACACATCGTATTTATCTTCAAAATGGTTATGTACTCGCTCCTCCGATTCAAATTAATTGTTGCTGCTTTAATACAATTGATTTGAATCGGGGGAAGTATCTGTTTTGCTAAAACTCTTTGGACTGACATCGTATATAACACAGTACAGACGCAAGCGTTCATACATATGTACATACGCTCACCTTTATGAACGCACACACGCACATTCTATCTTTATGAGCACCTCCAAAAGACTGAGCCGGCATATCATCTTGAGATTTACGAAGTCATCGTAGGCACCTCCTTGTCGACAGGAACGTCTCCTCCCACTGAAAGCGCATCGTCGTAAATCCTCTCCTCCCACTGAAAGTGCATCATCAGAAATCCTCTCCTTCCACTGAAAGTGCATCGTCGGAAATCCTGAAATAAATTCAGAAATAATGCGAGCACCAGGACTTGAACCCTGATGAGCTGGGGATATCACTGTCTCTCTAACCATCCACTTACAGATTGGTTCGCAGATAATATATACCTTGATGTGATATCATCAGGATACTAGATCAAGTCGATGCGAAAGAACAAGAGGGAGGACAGCATCGGTCTAGTTTCAGGCCACGGACCGGCGACTAGTTAAGACTTGATCATTCCACGGTTGAATTTTAATACATTATAACGGTGCATCTTAAAAGCTCTTTCAGGCCATTAGCATTCACAGCCGCTAGATCTCTAGGTTTGGATTTTTTGGCCGTTCGATAAAACTCTCGCGCAACACTTCCCGCAATCTGAGCTGGGCAGCTGCTCCCGTGGCAAAATTTGAGCCGCGTGGTTGATCGGGCTCGTATTGGGCTGTCCCATTTTTCCTATCCCTTTCCCCTTTGCTCTCTTAGTCCTCGAGAAACCTAACGAAGCTGGCGGCTGAGGAGACGACTCGGCTGGTGCTTTGCTGGGCCGCTCCAATGGCGACGTCGACCCCGTCGGCCGCTATCTCCCTTGCCGCCGCCGCTCCCCACTGATTTCGCTGCCTCTGCGATGCCTCCCTCCCTCCAAGGCGATTGCATCATCCGAGGCGGGGTCACGGCACCTTCCCAGATGCGGCGGAGGCACCACATCCCATGGCGACGGCGGCCTGGAGCTCCTCCCACTCTGCTTCGTCCCCACGTTGATGCAGGCCATCTGCAGTGAGATCCTGCCGAGGTGCGCGGTCTTCTTGGTGGATCCAGCTGAGGCGCGCGACGGGATCCCGCGCGAGGGGATCGAGGCGGTCCAGCGGCTTGTGTTCATCTCGGTGGATCCAGCCGAAGTACACGAGGGAATCAGCCTAGGGGTTGGAATTGGTGGCTGAGGAGGAGGCGGCGCCGGCGAGGGTGCACAAGCCGTGCACAAGGCCACGATGACTCCACAAAGACTGTTGCGCTCTCCATGACCCTCGATCGCGTGCTCTCCGACCTCGACTCTCTCCTCATCATTGACGGGTGAAGAAAATTTCTTCTAGCGGTGAGGCAGTGGGAAATAATCTTGACGCAACAGCGAAAGTGATACAGATCCTAGCCTCCTCCCCTTGTGTATGTTCTAGCAGAGACAGATAGGAGATTCAGATAGGAGCGATGGACAAATTTTGTCTCCTCTATGTTAAATTTCGTTGATCTTTTCTCTCCTATACGTTGTCCGATTTTCTTGATTGTTGGCCATATATTTGTGTACTCAAAATGATGCTGCCCAATGTATATCTTCAGTATATGCTGCTGTCTAATGCTTATACAGCGGAGGGGATGTTCCCGAGGAGCCGACCTAAATGGCTCTGTCTACGCAGGTGCCATACACTTTCCTGCCCAGTGCAGTAATCGCCTCACTCTCCACAGGTACTCCATGCTAATTTCTCCTCTTTTCGCCAGCAGCCGTGGATTGGATGCACAATTGTTCCACTTTGCAAACAAGAACCATGTCAGGAAGCCATGATCTGGAGTGGTCATCGCTCAACAAACGTGAGGCATCCTTCCTCATTCACCCCCGTGGTTTGTAAAGCCTTGACTGTTCAACCCGCCTCTATGTAGCTGCTAGCTAGACTGTTGATTACTACTAAATTTGTGATTTTATTAATCTCAAGATCGATGCAGCAAAACCCCATTGAAGAAACGTGCTAGAAGCCAGTTCCACGTTTGGCTAACCTGAACGTTCATCGCTACCTAGGTATGGCTGCCAAGTTTCCTTTAGTAATGTATATGCATCATGTTCAGACATGCCTGCAAGGCTCCATCTAGGTAGATGTTATGTACTATAGCTTCCCACCACTAATTTCATTTTGTTTCTTGATTGTAAGTTGAACAAACTGAATCTACGTATATATGCAAAAATATTTCACTATGCAAGCTACAATATTTGGTCTGCACTTGCAATAGTTTTACTGCACTTGGAATACAATGTCGTGAAGAAAATTATTGTGTTTGCTACAACCTTAGCCTGACATACACATATTCTGAAATGGTTGGCGTTCAAACAGAACAAAGGTTAGCATCCTTGTTCGCTCACCCCCGTTTTAGAATGGTTTTGCACGGTGCAGATTCATTGAATGGCCGAGTATTAATTTCATTGAATCTGTGGTGCGATGTCTAGCTAGCAATTGGAAAAACCAATTAGTTAATAAATTGAAGCGGTCTTTTTTTTTTGCGGGTGAATTGAAGCAGTCTTGTTTGCAAGTGTACCACTTGTTGTGTTCTTAAAGAAAAGGACTTGGCTTCTCTAGCTTCGCAAGTCTTTAATAAACATCATAATACAGAGATTGGGCTCATCGCTTTATTGACATGCATGTCATCATTTGTGAGAAGTCATTTTCAGTACCATTGATATTACAAACATGTTGACCAGGCGCAAACTGAAACAGATCCATCGAAGATGTTCAAAACTGTTGTCTTTTTGTGCTGTTGTGTTCTATCTTCTTGAACAACCCAGCCCTCACATTTGTAGTATAGGCCTAGAATAGGTGTTTACTTCATTACTAACTCCATTTATTTTGACTTTCTCATCGACAGTAAGTTGTAGTAAAATACTGAATCTACCGACATGCATTCTAGAATGGTCATCTTCAAACAAAGGTGAGACTCATTTACTCCCCTGGTTCGGTTGTGATTGTTCAATCACTTTCCATTATCTGTAGCCTGGGTTCGCTGCTAGACTACCTTTTACTGTTCCAGTTGCAAAATATATCTTTCAACGGAATATACTAACCGAGAAGGTTGAAAAATCCCACGAGAAGACGACATGCTAGCGGCCAGCTCTACCTTTTGCCAACATGTGAATCAAGGCTGCATCGATCGGCTAACTAATGAGATCAATGAGTTTCTTCATTAGGACCTCAGATTGATTTCCAAGTTTTCTCATAGCTAGCAACTCCTCCATCCGGGTTTATTAGGCCGACCAATAAATTTAAGTATGTCACAAAAATTATATCATCAGAAAGCTCTTTCAAATACAAATCCAATCATGTACTTTTTGTACCATATATTTTATATTTTACTGGGAATATGGATGGTCAAAGTTTGGCTCAAAATAGTGGGAGGCCTAATAAATCTGGACGGAGGTACTAGCTAGCAAGTCTAATTAGTGAGTAATATATTCAGACCTGCAGTCTCCATCTTAATTAGTTTATTACTTAACAATGCCCTCAACACCTGCACAGAAAACAAGGTCTGATCCGTGGAACAGATGATACTAGCAAAAATGTCTCTTACAGATACTAGCAAAAATGTTCTGTAGGTAATGTTGTTATTATTGTTTCTTTCATCAACATACACCATGTTATGTATGGAGCAATTATAACTGTTGTGCACTTCTCCTTGGCACACTACTTATGTAGTTATTTCCTCAATTGATTTTCCTTGCTAACAAGTATTTTGTTTGTACTTCAGTGTAAGCAATTGTAAGTTGGTTAAGATGCAAGACAACTTGAGCCATTGTTTCACAACAACCCACTGGCATTTGATATTGAGTTTCAGAATTTCTATTATTATTGTAGATCAGATGGAATTCTACAACCTCAACTTTGAGCAAGTACACATTCAGTCATCTATCCTGATGCAATGTAGAATATTTGTCCCTTAGACCACAATGTATACTTGTATTACTGGCCAGAACGCATTGAGATTTTTTAAGATAATAAATATCGCCCCGAAGTTCTGAAATATCTGTACTGCCTTTTCTCTCTCTCTCTCATGTCTTTCCTCGATATCTTTTTTAGTTATCATGATTTGAGTCTTTGCGGGAGTCTTTTTAGGAGGCAAAAAGAGGTCATGTTCCATATCAATCATAATTTATATCTCCGCGCTTAATACCACAACTCAAACATTAGACCTAAGGAGAAAACTCAAAATACTACTCCCTCCGTCCCAAAATAAGTGTCTCAACTATGTAGTAACTTTAGTACAAAGTTCTACTAAAGTTGAGACACTTATTTTTAGGAGTGAATACTTTTTTGTAGATCAATCGGACTGGATCTCTCTTGAGTTACATAGCATTATATTCTTGATTTCTCTCTTTAGTTACATCGCATGATATTCTATAAAATGGAGAGACAAATACAATATATAAAAGCATTGCAAAGAAATGTATACACGGTACTTCATGTCTCTAACAACTCTTTTAAGTCAAAATAGACGGGCGCAGCAACGCGCGACATAACGATCTAGCTCTCTCAGACCATTAGCATCTTGAACCGTTGGATCTGCTACTTTAGCCATTGCTGCCCGTTGGATGTTATTCTAGTCCCCCGTGGGCTCTGTGCGCTATCACCGTAGTCTCAAATGAATTGGGCCGGTGCTCCAGGAACTATTTCGGGAGTTTCCTGTTATTTTGGGCCAAATGGGCTGGATATCGAAACGTGAAAATTTCTGTCGTGGAGAAGACGAGACGCAGCCCCACCTGCGCCGAGCACTGCCTGTGTCGATGCGGGCATCAGTCGACGAGTGGTCTGCTCGGTCGGCGTCTCCAGTGAGGGGACTAGACCGGTCGATGCGGAGGGGAGGTTGCGGGTGATGCATGTGGAGGGGAAGCGGCAACGGACTGTTCGAGTGAAACTGAACCGCAAGTATTGAAGGAGGCAATCCATCTTCAGTTTTCGGGAGCATTCATCGTGATTGATGCGTGCCACTCGCCCATGGCCATTAAATAAGTGCAGGTGTGTGTTCCTTTTTCCCGGCCTCTTCCTAGAGCACCCCTACCCCCAGGTTTATATGTAGCTCCATCCCCAGGATTTCTTCCTTGCCCTTCATCTCGTCTCTCTCTGGATATCTGCTACTTGCCGCCAATACTACTGCCGACTCTGTCGCTGGTGTCCCTGGGCGCGCTGACGTCCAAGACGGCCGCTACGCTGCTCCACCGCTCACTTGAGAGGATCTGAGAGGCTCGTGGGCTGCAGATCCAGAGAATTATTTTACCGGTCACATCGACACATCTTAGAAAACCTTGGCTGCATTTCTTCAGTTCTCAGATTCTTCAATCTGCACATGGTTTAATCTAGAACACCTGCTATACTTTCTTTCTCCATGTCTTTTTTTGGTTCTGTATAATGTTTGCCGATGACAAGAAATATCTTATTAGGATAACGTGTGCAACACACTAATATCTTTGAGAGTTCAGCAAAGTCAATATCATGTTGCTGCCAGATGGTGTCTCCATACCAGTTCAGTGATGTGAATTTCAGATAATGAACGATGTGAGCTTCAGAGAATGTAATTGTTCTATTGAGCTCAAAACGACCACTTTTGATTATATTTTCTTTTTCTCAATTGTAACTTGAAGCTATGTGGTTTCGTTAAATTAAATCAGGGAGGAATCCCTTCTTAAAAAGAGCACTGAAACTAACGTACGGGTGACCACATCATATTTGTCCGAATGATATTTATATCGATTAGCATGGGACGCGTACATGTTATGTTACTTCTGCTTGAATTCACAACATCATGCTTTCTACATGGGAACAATTAGAGAGTGAACCGCTCGAGACCAATACATTTTAAGCCATGGAAACAGACTGATCATGCTGTAATAATGATTTTCCTTGTTCTCCGTAGATTATTCGTTGTATTTTTGCTGTATTTAGCATTGCTACTAGCGTGCTACAGCTCGGTGGCGCACAAAGTTTTCCCTGCTGGTTTCTAACTGAGCTTAGTAATTTTGTGTTTTTTCCATTAGGCTGCCTTGTCTTGATATACATCACTATGAAAGTTTTACTTGATTTCCAACAAACTATAGTAGAGGTGAATTTCTGCAAGTTGCTTTCGTTATCACTAAAGGTGGATATGAACTAGAGTTGCAAACAAGGACAACGTAGTCATAATTTCTCATTGCATGCATGTCTCATTTACATTACATCCTTGGTAATCCTATATTGACATCCATTTATTCTTTGTTAGTCTTTAACTCCAACTATCTCAACATTCATGCTAAGGTATGGTGCCCATTGGTTCTTGGTATGTCTTTGCATCCACTGTTTTTGCTTCATCCATTCAGGTAAATCTGAATACTTCGTATAGGTAATGTTAGTCCACTTGACCATTCCATAACATGTGGCAACACTGAAATTATACATGTATGGTGTTACGTTTCTGTTTCTTGTAATGGTTCTTACCCTCTTTGCAGGAAACACAACTACCAATTGTCAAGACCACCTGCCATATAGTAGTTGTTCAGGTTTTGGTTTTACAAGTTTCTGCTAGCATTATTAGCTCTTAAAATTTACGATGCACTGGATAAATGTTACATGTGCTACTTGTGTTGATAGACCTACAAGGAAATGTTCTTTCATTAATATCGTCTTTACATCTTCCTCAAAAAACACTTTGATTCGAAGTGACATGCCTGGAGGTAGACATTGTCCTACCTGGCTGAAAATAGGTTGCATATGCTCCGCAGACAATATCTTTCTTGTGGCTCTTATAGAACAATAGAAGATCAACTAATGGTTTGGTTCCATGGTTACGTACAACTTTGTATTCCTTGGTTAATTACCTAGCCTTAGTCTGCTTACTTTATGAAGAGTTGATCTTATGAAATCTATTTGAGGTTACCCTATTTGGCCTGGCTGCGCATGTTGCTACTCTGCTATGTGGCATGTCATATTAGGGTATTACTACTTTGTACTATCCTAATTTTGGTGGTCACTCTGTTTTTATGTGTTGCTTACCTAGTGAACATTCGTCGGCAAGATTATTTGACTGAAGGCATATCTAAATTTTGTTGGTTCAAAGTAGTATTTTTTGTAAACTATTAATACCATCAACATTTTTACGTAATATTATTATCCACCTTTTGGTTCTTTTTTTTGTAAATTTCTATTATCCAATTGCAAAAATAGATGGGCGCAGCAACGCGCGCCAATCATGATCCAGTGATCAATCAAAGTCACACTCTCTTCATGGATGATGATTTCTCAAAGCACGTCCCGGCTTAGCGCTTGATTGCTACTCTATCTAGGATTCTCTGGTTTTGCACCTCACTGGAATTTTGATTTCGTGAAATTTTCGGGGGAAATTGGCCGTCAAATTTCTTTCAAATGCTTGCCGATAGTCAAACGATTCAAACAAAAAATGGTCCATGCGTAAGAAAGAAGGCTTTCCACCATTTCAATAGGACCTACAATAGCAAGTGAAAATTATTCTTTAAGAACAATATGAATCGTTTTGAAATTAGGCCAAGTTTTTTGACCAAAATATAGGCATTGCCACCCAGCGAAATTCATCGACTTCACAAACTTTGCCTAGAGGGCATTGAAAATATGGTTACCTGACTCTTAGCACTATTGTCGACTTCACATCCTTCCTCCCGTTGGGTGGTTTTATTGGCTAGGTCTCGCATATGAGTTTGGCAGGAAAGACTAAGGGCATGTTTGGAACCTCTCCCAGCTTCTCCAAATCCGCAACTTTGGCTACCCTCACTAGCTTCGGGCTCTTCCTGGAGATCAGCGAGCGTTCGGCTTGAGCGACGGCTTCTCCCGGTGTGCCATGCACTGGCAACCCAGCTAGGGGAGTCCTGGCATGTTCGACATCACTTTGGGCGCTGGCTGTCGTGGTTCTAAGTCTGACAGTAATGTAGGGGGGTAGGTATGGAGAGGCAAGATCCTAGCTATGGAGTAGTTGTAAGCACACGAGGTTTACGAGTTCAGGCCCTTCTCGGAGGAAGTAACAGCCCTACGTCTCGGAGCCCGGAGGTGGTCGACTGGATTATGTGTGTATGAATTACAGGGGTGCGAACCCTTTACACTGAGGAGGGGGGTGGCTTATATAGAGTTCGCCAGACCCCTCTGGCCCTCAGTTATGCCGGGTTTAAAGTACATTAAGGTCGGGCGTTACTGGTAACGCCACTAATAAAGTGTTATAAAGATCATAAAGGCTACTTAATGTCCGACCGTTAGCGCGCGGAGCGTCTTTAGATCTCCTGGCCGTCGAGTGGGCGGATCTTGGTCGAGTGGTAGGCTTCACGGTCGAGTGTCCTCGAGTTCGTCGAGTGGATCACCTTCAAGTCGATTGAAAAGTGATTTCTTCTAGAGATGTCCTTGGGTAGGGTAGTTTGGACAGGTCCATGACCCTACCCTAGGTACGTAGCTTCATCATTAGCCCCCGAATGGATCGAGGTTTGAGTCGGGAAGGAGTTGAGCATTCTTCCGACCCATCCTTCGTGTCATGAGTACATCTTGTTTTGGATCAATGAACCTGGGCGTCGTTACCAACTTCTTCTCCGGTCGCCTTGGTCCATTCATAACTTTCTTTAGTCGAGTGAATTTCTTTACTTGTAGACTCTCGAGTGGTTGCGTGGAGGAGATCCTCTGTCTGACGAGTTGTTCCGCTGCCCGCGGATTTCGCGGGATTCGAATTTCGGGAAGCGCGCGGGACGGGGGAGGCCGCAGTAATCGGATGGGATAGAACAGAGCATCCTCGATCTCCGTGCCACCTTTTTCGCCATGTATCGCGCGCGCGATTGTTGCGGGATTTGACAGGATCGCCTGGGCCTACAGGTCAGTCACTCGGAAGCGACCCCATATAAGCTGCCGGCCCAGGGCTTTTGAACAGTGCGCCTTCACTTCTCCCCTTCCTTCTTGAATTCTTCCGCCACATCTGCTCTCGTCTCGGCGCTGCCGGCCTGTTCGAGCTCCGTCCGCGGCGATGGCGAAGGAGAAGACGACGGCCCTGGAGCGTGCGAAGAAAGTGACAGCGCAGGCGAAGGCGAGGAAGTCCGGTCGGGGCGGATCTTCTTCGAGGTCCGCTCTGCCGAAGGACTAGATCCAGGGCGATTGGATGCCTTCGGCGATTCCGCAAGAGGACATCGATGATCTGATCGAAGGGGGGTTCATTCCCCATGAATCTACGCGTCTTCCGGGGAACGAGATCGAACCTCAGCCTCGCGAGGGTGAGTGCGTCCTCCTCACCACTCACATCGACCGCGGATTTTCTCTGCCTCCTCATTCTTTCTTCCGGAGCTTCTTGAACTTTTTCGGAGCGCAGCTCCATCACTTTACTCCAAATTCCATTGTGTACCTTGCTGCCTTTGTATCTTTGTGCAAGAATTTCTTGGGTTGTCGTCCCCATTGGGGCCTCTTCAAGCACATTTTCACTTGTCGTTCTCAGTCGGTTAAGAAAGCCAAGTCGAGTGACAAAAAGACGCAAGTGATTCAGATGTGCGGGGGTCTTGGGATCCAAATGAGAAGCAAAAGTTCTTTTCCAGCTATGACTTTTCCCGAGTCAGTCCGCGGGTGGCAGTCGACCTGATTCTACTACAAAGACCAGGCGACTCCAGGACAGGCGACGGGCCTTCCCCCTTTCTCCCTGAACCGAGCAGAAAAACCTTCCTCCCTGAGAGTGACACCAGAAGAAAAGGTGCAAGTCAAAGTGCTGGTTGGTCGAGTGGTTCAGCTTATCCGCGACGGGGTGACTGGCATGGATTTATTAGAGGTCTTCCTCCGGAGGCGCATCCAACCGCTCCAAGCTCGTGACCATCCGATGTGGATGTATTCGGGCCTCGATGACACCACTCGGATTCATCCGGAGGAGGTCGACGACGAGACGTTGGGAGGGTGGTTGTCGAGTATCACAGGGAACAAGGACAACCCTCAAGGAGCCAGGAGGATTCCTCCACTCGACCAAACATACGAAGTAGACCAGGTCCGATTCTGCATCTCTGACTGTAACATTGCTTTCTTCGTTCTGTTCGCTTAGAATCGGTCGATTGACTTTTGTCTTGTTTGTTGTCTTCCAGGCCATTACTGATATGTACTCGATGCCCAACGGGGCGCAAGAGAAGGCCGAGGAGGGGGAGGCGAGCGGAGGCGAAAGTGGGGAGGAGTGGCAATCTGACGGTGAAGGGGAGGAGGATGATGACGACGACTCCAGTGGAGAGAAGGAGGAAGAAGTCGATCCTCCCCGCACGGAAAGGCGATCCAAGCTCACAGACGACCCTGCGCGTGAACGTGGTAAGGCGACTATGCCTGTTGGGCAGTCGTCAAAACGCCCTCGGACGTCTTCCCCAGCGCCGACTGAAAAAGCTCCAAAGCATCCACGAGCGACGCCGTCAAAGCCGCCGAAGGCCCTGCCCAAGATGAAGATGACCGTTCCCACCATTTCCAGGTAACAGCAGAACTTGCTTTTTTTTTGAACATGGACGGACTCTTGGTCGACTCATTGACTAAACCGACTGGTTTCTAATATCTGCAGTGCTGCTACCTCCGAGATCTCTGCCAAGAACGACGACCAGGAAATGGAAGACGCTGTTACCTCCAACCTTGGTATAGTTTCTGATGTTTCACTCTTAGTCGATTGACGGTCTCCTCTAGTCGATTGGATTTTCGTCCTTAACTTTGGATTTTTCTTATAGCTCCTCCTCATGTCATTGATCTTCCTGATGATGATGACGAAGTGCCGCTGAGGGCGAGGAAGAATAGCAAGGCGTCAACTGGCAAGACACCACAAACTGCATCAGTGCCTGAGACAGTAGTTCAGGAGGGTGGTAATACCACTCGGACTTCTGTGTCCTTCACTGTGCCGCTGACGAGTGTTCGGCCTTCATCATTGACTGTTGATCCGCCCTCCCTTTTTGCCACACACCACGTCCCAGAGGACCAAGTGGGTGCTTCTAAAGAGGCTATATGCCAGGCGGGGATCATGATGGAGCAGGTGAAGGTGGTCCGGGAAGCCAGCCAAGCGGCCTATGATGCCAGTTTAGCTCTTCAAAGCAATGTCCAGGTTAGTTGATCACTGCTTCTTCTGTTAGGATGTGCTATCTAAAGACTCTCTTTTCCGAAGATCTTTGCATCTGTACACCCACTGGGTGTGTCGATTGGATTTTTTTGGACTAGTGGGGGCACGCTGAGTGCACCCACTAGGTGTAGTCCCCGAGACTACGGTGGACTGCTGGCAGTCGATTGTAGTCTTTATATTGTGCTGCTTCACTCAAATTTCTTCACTCGGTCTGGTCGGGCCATTTCGAATGGAATCTTGGAACCAGTGGGGGCACGCTGAGTGCACCCACTGGGTGTAGTCCCCGAGACCATGGTCGACTGCTGGCAGTCGACTAAGGCCTGAAGAACCCCTTTTTGCAGATCATGATGAGATCATAACCTCTTAGTCTCTTTTGGTCGACTGGTCAAGCCGAGTCGGTCAAACCAGTGGGGGCACGCTGAGTGCACCCACTGGGTGTAGTCCCCGAGACTACTGTCGGATATTTTTGATTCGACTGTAGTCTTAGAAATGTTACGATTTTTCTCTTAGTCGCTCGGAGGCAACCTATCTTTGACGCCTGTCGACTGACTCTTTGCAGAAATCCTGCGAGCTTGTGGCTCTCTATACTGAATTGGAAAACAAACAGATCCAGCTCAACCTCGACTTGAAGCTTGCCCAGGAGAACTTGCAGAAGGCGAGGGACGAAGCGCAAGGTATGGCTGGTGAGAACTTGATGACTGTCTTACTTTTCTGCCCATTCCTGATGTTGATCCCGTTGATGTTTTGCAGATAAAATGGAGGAGGCTCTCAAGAAGAAGGACCGTGACCTTGCTGAGGCGCAGAAGGCGGCTTTGGACAAAACGAGGCTTGCGGAAGAAAAGCTGGCTTCAGTCGGCAATCTCGAAGAGGAGAACTCCAAACTGAAAGCTGCTCTCGACGCAGCCAACAAAGAGGCCAGCCGTCTGAATAATGACAAGATAGCTCTGAATGACAAGGCAAGTGAACTGGCGGGGAAGAGGAACGATCTGGAGGCTTATCTGGGTGAGCTCGCCAAGAAGTTATTCATGATGCTTGAGGGTAATCACTCCTACCCGACTGACTTGTCGTCATCAATCCATTGTAGAGCCACTGACTTATCTTTGAATTGTGTTTACAGAATTCTGCCAGAACTTCGAGGAGGAGACCAGTCGAGTCGAGACGAACTTGGATCCCATTCATTCTCCGGTGAAGGATGAGGCTGCTATGAACGTGCTCCGACTGGAGTCTCGTATTGCTGGAGTGGTTGATTACCTTGCTCGACTGAAGGTTGCGGCGTCGCGGATCGACACAGCGCTCTAGCCTGGAACGACGCTTCAAAATGACCTCGAGTCTCTGATGACTCGACTGAATGAAGTTCCAAGTCGAGTGCAGGAATGGAAGAAGTCTTCTACTAGGTGTGGTGCTGACGTCGCTCTGTCCTTGGTCCGTGTTCACTGCAAGGAGGCGCGAGAGGAAAAGCTGGCGGATCTCCAAGTTGCCAACACCAGGAAGCACAACTTTCAGTCTTTCATGGAGACCTTCATTGCTGCTGCCACTCAGATTGCTGACGGGATTGACCTGGACCAGTTTGTTGCGCCCTCCAGTCCTCCACCCGAGGAGTAAAACTTCTATGCTTCGCTTTAAATTTGCCTCGGAATGCCGAGTGATGATGTAACCGTTAAACTACTTCGAGCTTGATGCTCGAATACTTTTGATCTGCCGTTTGGAACCTTGGAATTTATCCGAACTTGGTTTGTTTCTGAATATGCTGGTGTTTCCTTTCGACCGGAGCTTGTTTTTGTTGGGGAACGTAGCAGAATTTTAAAATTTTCTACGCATCACCAAGATCAATCTATGGAGTCATCTAGCAACGAGGGAGATAGGAGTGCATCTAAATACCCTTATAGATCATGAGCGGAAGCGTTCAAGAGAACGGGGTTGATGGAGTCGTACTCGTCGTGATCCAAATCATCGAAGATCCTAGCAACGAACGGACGGCACCTCCACGTTCAACACACGTACGGAGCGAGGACGTCTCCCGCGCCTTGATCTAGCAAGGAGGAGGGAGAGGTTGAGGAAGAGGGCTCCAACAGCAGCACGACGGCGTGGTGGTGGTGAAGCTGCAGTACTCCGGCAGGGCTTCGCCAAGCTCTTACGGAGGAGGAGAGGTGTTGGGGAGGGGAGGGCCTGCGCCTTGGATGTTGTGTGTAGCCCTCCCCTTGCCCCTCTATTTATAGGGGAAGGAGGAAGGGGGCCGGCCCCCCTCTAGATGAGATCTAGAGGGGGGCGGCCAAGGGGAGGGGGCTTGCCCCCCAAGCAAAGGGGGCGCCCCCTTTAGGGTTTCCCCCCAACCCTAGGCGCATGGGCCCAAGGGGGGGATGCGGCCAGCCCATGTAGGGCTGGTTCCCCTTTCCTCTACAGCCCATTAGGCCCTCCGTGAGAGGTGGCCCCTCCCGGTGGACCCCCGGAACCCCTCCGGTGGCCCCGGTACAATACCGATATGCCCCCGAACCTTTCCGGTGACCGTATGACAACTTCCTACATATAAATCTTCACCTCCGGACCATTCCGGAACTCCTCGTGACGTCCGGGATCTCATCCGGGACTCCGAACAACATTCGGTAATCACATACAAGTCTTCCTAACAACCCTAGCATCACCGAACCTTAAGTGTGTAGACCCTACGGGTTCGGGACATGCAGACATGACCGAGATGACTCTCCGGTCAATAACCAGCAGCGGAATCTCGATACCCATGTTGGCTCCCACAAGCTCCACGATGATCTCATCGGATGAACCACGATGTCGAGGATTCAATCAATCCGTATACAATTCCCTTTGTCAATCGATACGTTACTTGCCCGAGACTCGATCGTCGGTATCCCAATACCTTGTTCAGTCTCATTACCGGCAAGTCACTTTACTCGTACCGTAATGCATGATCCCATGATCAATCACTTGATCACTTTGAGCTCATTATGATGATGCATTACCGAGTGGGCCCAGAGATACCTCTCCATCATACGGAGTGACAAATCCCAGTCTCGATTCGTGCCAACCCAACAGACACTTTCGGGGATACCTGTAATGTACCTTTATAGTCACCCAGTTACGTTGTGACGTTTGGCACACCCAAGGCACTCCTACGGTATCCGGGAGTTGGACAATCTCATGGTCTAAGGAAATGATACTTGACATTTAGAAAAGCTACAGCAAACGAACTACACGATCTTTGAGCTAAGCTTAGGATTGGGTCTTGTCCATCACATCATTCTCCTAATGATGTGATCCCGTTATCAATGACATCCAATGTCCATAGTCAGGAAACCATGACTATCTTTTGATCAACGAGCTAGTCAACTAGAGGCTCACTAGGGACGTGTTGTGGTCTATGTATTCACACATGTATTATGATTTCCGGATAACACAATTATAGCATGAACAATAGACAATTATCATGAACAAAGAAATATAATAATAACCATTTTATTATTTCCTCTCGGGCATATTTCCAACAGTCTCCCACTTGCACTAGAGTCAATATTCTAGTTACATTGTGATGAATCGAACACCCATGCAGTTTTGGTGTTGATCATGTTTTGCTCTAGGGAGAGGTTTAGTCAACGGATCTGCCACATTCAGGTCCGTATGTAGTTTACAAATCTCTATGTCTCCATTTTGAACACTTTCACGAATGGAGTTGAAGCGACGCTTGATATGCCTGGTCTTCCTGTGAAACCTGGGCTCCTTGGCAAGGGCAATAACACCAGTGTTGTCACAGAAGAGAGTCATCGGGCCCGACGCATTGGGTATGACTCCTAGGTCGGTAATGAACTCCTTCACCTAGACTGCTTCTTGTGCTACCTCCGAGGCTGCCATGTACTCCGCTTCACATGTAGATCCCGCCACAACGCTTTGCTTGCAACTGCACCAGCTTACTGCCCCACCATTCAAAATATACACGTATCCGGTTTGTGACTTAGAGTCATCCAGATCTGTGTCGAAGCTAGCATCGACGTAACCCTTTACGGCGAGCTCTTCGTCACCTCCATAAACGAGAAACATTTCCTTAGTCCTTTTCAGGTACTTCAGGATATTCTTGACCGCTGTCCAGTGTTCCATGCCGGGATTACTTTGGTACCTACCTACCAAACTTATGGCAAGGTTTACATCAGGTCTGGTACACAACATAGCATACATGATAGACCCTATGGCCAAGGCATAGGGGACGACACTCATCTTTTCTCTATCTTCTGCCGTGGCCGGGCATTGAGCCGTGCTCAATCTCGTACCTTGCAATACAGTCAAGAACCACTTCTTTGACTGATCCATTTTGAACTTCTTCAATATCTTGTCAAGGTACGTACTCTGTGAAAGACCAATGAGGCGTCTCGATCTATCTCTATAGATCTTGATGCCTAATATATAAGCAGCTTCTCCAAGGTCCTTCATTGAAAAACACTTGTTCAAGTAGGCCTTTATGCTTTGCTAGAATTCTATATCATTTCCCATAAACAGTATGTCATCCACATACAATATGAGAAATGCTACAGAGCTCCCACTCACTTTCTTGTAAATGCAGGCTTCTCCATAAGTCTACATAAACCCAAACGCTTTGATCATCTCATCAAAATGAATGTTCCAACTCCGAGATGCTTGCACCAGCCCATAAATCAAGCGTTGGAGCTTGCACACCTTTTCAGCATTCTTAGGATCGACAAAACCATCCGGCTGCATCATATACAATTCTTCCTTAAGGAAACCATTAAGGAATGCCGTTTTGATGTCCATTTGCCATATCTCATAATCATAGAAGGCGGCAATTGCTAACATGATTCGAACGGACTTCAGCTTCGCTACGGGTGAGAAAGTCTCATCGTAGTCAACCCCTTGAACTTGTCGATAACCCTTAGCGACAAGCCGAGCTTTATAGATGGTCACATTACCATCCGCGTCTGTCTTCTTCTTAAATATCCATTTATTTTCTATGGCTCGGCGATCAACGGGCAAGTCAGTCAAAGTCCGTACTTCATTTTCATACATGGATCCTATCTCGGATTTCATGGCTTCCAGCCATTTGTTGGAATCCGGGCCCGCCATCGCTTCTTCATAGTTCAAAGGTTCACCGTTGTCTAACAACATGATTTCCAAGACAGGGTTGCCGTACCACTCTGGTGCGGAACGTGTCCTCGTGGACCTACAAAGTTCAGTAGCAACTTGATCTGAAGTTTCATGATCATCATCATTAACTTCCTCTCTAGTCGGTGCAGGCACTTCAGGAACATTTTCTTGAGCTGCGCCACTTACTGGTTCAAGAGGCAATACTTCATCAAGTTCTACTTTCCTCCCACTTATTTCTTTCGGGATAAACTCTTTCTCTAGAAAGGACCCATTCTTGGCAACAAAGATCTTGCCTTCGGATCTGAGGTAGAAGGTATACCCAACAGTTTCTTTAGGGTATCCTACGAAGGCGCATTTTTCCGATTTGGGTTCGAGCTTTTCAGGTTGAAGTTTCTTGACATAAGCATCGCATCCCCAAACTTTTAGAAACGACAGCTTAGGTTTCTTCCCAAACCATAATTCATACGGTGTCGTCTCAACGGATTTCGACGGAGCCCTATTTAAAGTGAATGCGGAGTCTCTAAAGCATAGCCCAAAATGACAGCGGTAAATCGGTAAGAGACATCATAGATCGCACCATATCTAATAGAGTGCGATTACGACGTTCGGACACACCATTACGCTGAGGTGTTCCAGGCGGCGTGAGTTGTGAAACTATTCCACATTTTCTTAAGTGTGTGCCAAATTCATGGCTCAAGTATTCTCCCCCACGATCTGATCGCAAGAACTTGATTTTCCTGTCACGTTGATTCTCAACCTCACTCTGAAATTCCTTGAACTTTTCAAAGGTCTCAGACTTGTGTTTCATTAAGTAGACATACCCATATCTACTCAAGTCATCAGTGAGGGTGAGAATATAACGATAGCCACCGCGAGCCTCAACACTCATTGGACTGCACACATCAGTATGTATGATTTCCAATAAGTTGGTTGCTCGCTCCATTGTTCCTGAGAACGGAGTCTTGGTCATTTTTCCCATGAGGCATGGTTCGCACGTGTCAAATGATTCGTAATCAAGAGACTCTAAAAGTCCATCTGCATGGAGCTTCTTCATGCGTTTGACACCTATGTGACCAAGGCGGCAGTGCCACAAGTATGTGGGAGTATCATTATCAACCTTACATCTTTTGGTATTCACACTATGAATATGTGTAGCATTACGCTCGAGATTCATTAAGAATAAACCATTCACCATCGGAGCATGAGCATAAAACATATCTCTCATATAAATAGAACAACCATTATTCTCGGATTTAAATGAGTAGCCATCTCGAATTAAATGAGATCCTAATACAATGTTCATGCTCAAAGCTGGCACTAAATAACAATTATTGAGGTTTAAAACTAATCCCGTAGGTAAATGTAGAGGTAGCGTGCCGACGGCGATCACATCGACCTTGGAACCATTCCCGACATGCATCGTCACCTCGTCCTTCGCCAGTCTCCGCTTATTCCACAGCTCCTGCTTTGAGTTACAAATGTGAGCAACTGCACCGGTATCAAATACCCAGGAGCTACTATGAGTACTGGTAAGGTACACATCAATTACATGTATATCACATATACCTTTCGTGTTGCCAGCCTTCTTGTCCGCTAAGTATTTGGGGCAGTTCCACTTCCAGTGACCACTTCCCTTGCAATAAAAACACTCAGTCTCGGGCTTGGGTCCATTCTTTGGCTTCTTCCCGGCAGCTTGCTTACTGGGCACGGCAACTCCCTTGCCGTCCTTCTTGAAGTTCTTCTTACCCTTGCCTTTCTTGAACTTAGTGGTTTTATTCACCATCAACACTTGATGTTCCTTTTTGACTTCTACCTCTGCTGATTGCAGCATTGAATATACCTCAGGAATGGTCTTTTCCATCCCTTGCATATTGAAGTTCATCACAAAGCTCTTGTAGCTCGGTGGAAGCGACTGAAGGATTCTGTCAATGACCGCGTCATCCGGGAGATTAACTCCCAGCTGAGTCAAGCGGTTATGCAACCCAGACATTTTGAGTATGTGCTCACTGACAGAACTATTTTCCTCCATCTTACAGCTGAAGAACTTGTCGGAGACTTCATATCTCTCGACTCGGGCATGAGCTTGAAAAACCATTTTCAGCTCTTCGAACATCTCATATGCTCCGTGTTTCTCAAAACACTTTTGGAGCTCCGGTTCTAAGCTGTAAAGCATGCCGCACTGAACGAGGGAGTAATCATCAGCACGTGACTGCCAAGCGTTCATAACATCTTGGTTCTGTGGGACGGGTGCGTCACCTAGTGGTGCTTCTAGGACATAATCTTTCTTGGCAGCTATGAGGATGATCCTCAGGTTCCGGACCCAGTCCGTATAGTTGCTTCCATCGTCTTTCAACTTGGTTTTCTCTAGGAACAGGTTGAAGTTGAGGACAACGTGGGCCATTTGATCTACAAGACATATTGTAAAGATTTTAGACTAAGTTCATGATAATTAAGTTCATCTAATCAAATTATTCAATGAACTCCCACTCAGATAGACATCCCTCCAGTCATCTAAGTATAACATGATCCGAGTTAACTAGGTCGTGTCCGATCATCACGTGAGACGGACTAGTCAACATCGGTGAACATCTTCATGTTGATCGTATCTTCTATACGACTCATGCTCGACCTTTCGGTCTTCTGTGTTCCGAGGCCATGTCTATACATGCTAGGCTCGTCAAGTCAACCTAAGTGTATTGCGTGTGTAAATCTGGCTTACACCCGTTGTATTCGAACGTTAGATCTATCACACCCGATCATCACGTGGTGCTTCGAAACAACGAACCTTCGCAATGGTGCATAGTTAGGGGGAACACTTTCTTGAAATTATTATGAGGGATCATCTTATTTAAGCTACCGTCATTCTAAACAAATAAGATGTAAAACATGATAAACATCACATGCAATCAAACAGTGACATGATATGGCCAATATCATTTGCTCCTTTTGATCTCCATCTTCGGGGCTCCATGATCATCGTTGTCACCGACATGACACCATGATCTCCATCATCATGATCTCCATCATCGTGTCTTCTTGAAGTTGTCTCATCATCTATTACTTCTACTACTATGGCTAACGCTTTAGCAATAAAGTAAAGTAATTACATGACGTTTATGTTGACACGTAGGTCATAAATAAATAAAGACAACTCCTATGGCTCCTGCCGGTTGTCATACTCATCGACATGCAAGTTGTGATTCCTATTACAAGAACATGATCATCTCATACATCACATATATCATTCATCACATCCTTTTGGCCATATCACATCACAAAACACTTGCTGCAAAAACAAGTTAGACGTCCTCTAATTGTTGTTGCAAGTTTTTACGTGGCTGCTATAGGATTCTAGCAAGAACATTTCTTACCTACGCCAAAACCACAACGTGAATTGCCAATTTCTATTTACCCTTCATAAGGACCCTGTTCATCGAATCCGATCCGACTAAAGTGGGAGAAACAGACACCCGCCAGCCATCTTATGCAACTAGTGCATGTCAGTCGGTGGAACCAGTCTCACGTAAGCGTATGTGTAAGGTCGGTCCGGGCCTCTTCATCCCATGATGCCGCCGAATCAAGATAAGACTAGTAACGGCAAGCAAATTGACAATATCAACGCCCACAACTACTTTGTGTTCTACTCGTGCATAGAAACTACGCATAGACCTAGCTCATGATGCCACTGTTGGGGAACGTAGCAGAAAAATTTTCTACGCATCACCAAGATCAATCTATGGAGTCATCTAGCAACGAGGGAGACCGGAGTGCATCTACATACCCTTGTAGATCACGAGCGGAAGCGTTCAAGAGAATGGGGTTGATGGAGTCGTACTCGTCGTGATCCAAATCAGCGAAGATCCTAGCACCGAACGGACGGCACCTCCGTGTTCAACACACGTACGGAGCGAGGACGTCTCCCGCGCCTCGATCCGGCAAGGAGGAGGGACAGGTTGAGGAAGAGGGCTCCAACAGCAGCACGACGGCATGGTGGTGGTGAAGCTGCAGTACTTCGATAGGGCTTCGCCAAGCTCTTACGGAGGAGGAGAGGTGTTGGGGAGGGGAGGGGCTGCGCCTTGGATGTTGTGTGCAGCCCTCCCCTTGTCCCTCTATTTATAGGGGAAGGAGGAACGGGGCCGGCCCCCTCTAGATGAGATCTAGAGGGGGGGCGGCGGCCAAGGGGAGGGGGCTTGCCCCCCAAGCAAAGGGGGCGCCCCCTTTAGGGTTTCCCCCCAACCCTAGGCGCATGGGCCCAAGGGGGCGATGCGGCCAGCCCATGTAGGGCTAGTTCCCCTTTCCTCTACAGCCCATTAGGCCCTCCGAGAGAGGTGGCCCCTCCCGGTGGACCCCCGGAACCCCTCCGGTGGCCCTGGTACAATACCGATATGCCCCCGAACCTTTCCGGTGACCGTATGACAACTTAGTACATATAAATCTTCACCTCCGGACCATTCCGGAACTCCTCGTGATGTCCGGGATCTCATCCGGGACTCCGAACAACATTCGGTAATCACATACAAGTCTTCCTAACAACCCTAGCACTAGTAGAAAAAGGGTCAAATGTGAAGCACATTAGTGCCGGTTTGAATTTGAGCCGGCACTAATGTGACCATTAGTGCCGGTTCCAACGGCTAGGCGGGCGGGCATCATTAGTACCAGTTCGCGGGAAACCTTTAGTACCGGTTCATGCCACAAACAGGTACTAATGAGGTTGTGTCAGGATATGGTCAGGCTGGGGCCCCCACAAAGACCTTTAGTACCGGTTCATGCCATGAACTGGTACTAGAGTTTCTTTGTAAGCTGATTTTTAGTCCCACCTCGCCAAGAGAGAGGCAATATGAGCGGTTTATAAGCCATGAGTGCACAGACAATGACGAAGAGTTGCAATGCTCACCTACATGTTGATTAGCTTCAAGCCTTGCGGAATAGCATAGATTGCATTGAGCTATGTGCAGTGCAGTCTACACTATTCCGAATGGCTTGAAGCAAATTAACCAGCATTGCACCTCTTTTTTATTTTTAATAACTTATTTGAACATGTTCTGACATCTTTTGTCTTCAGTATGCAGCATTCAAAGCAACGTCATCAATTTCCAACATGTTTTGACATCATTTATTGTTTTTCGGTCATTTACCTAATTGTTTAGAGAGCTAAATGACCGTGAAATTGAAAATCACTACAAAATGAATCCTGAAAATGTTGAAAACTTGGCATGGTATCATCATATCACCCGCATAGCATGCGCGAAAGAGTAGAGAGGGTCACGGCAAAAACTGGACGCACTTCGTGTACAAACTGGACAAACTCTTTCGGAGTATCAGGGTTTCGGACGAGAACTCATCTGTTACACGGCCACTCAATGTTTTTTAAACTTATTTGAACTCGGGACTTCTTTTGTGTTCAGTATGCAGCATTCAAAGCGACGTCAACAATTTCCAACATGTTCTGACATCATTTGTTGTTTTTTGGTCATTTACCTAATTGTTTAGAGAGCTAAATGACCGTGAAATTGAAAATCACTACAAAATGAATCCTGAAAATGTTGAAACTTGGCATGGTATCATCATATCACCCGCATAGCATGCGCGAAAGAGTAGAGAGGGTCACGGCAAAAACTGGACGCACTTCGTGTACAAACTGGACAAACTCTTTCGGAGTATCAGGGTTTCGGACGAGAACTCATCTATTACACGGCCACTTCAATGTTTTTTAAACTTATTTAAACTCCGGACTTCTTTTGTGTTCAGTATGCAGCATTCAATTTCCAGAAGACAATAAATAGAAGAAAAGAAATAATGCAGAAAAGAAAAAAACTATATAAAAAACTACTCAAAAATAAATAGAAGAAAAGAAATAATGCAGAAAAGAAAAAAACTATATAAAAAACTACTCAAAAATAAATAGAAGAAAATAAATAATGCAAAAAATAAAAAACTATATAAAAAACTACTCAAAAATAAATAGAAGAAAATAAATAATGCAGAAAAGAAAAAACTATATAAAAAATTTGTTGGCGCGCTGCCCAGTGGGCCTGCCAGACCTAGGGTGCAAATGCAGGCCCAGAAGGGCCAGCAGGCTCACAGGGCAGCGCGCCCTAGTTAATTAGGCCCAGAAGCCTGCTATATAGAGAAGCTCGAAGGAGCAGCCGCGGCTGGGTTTATAAACCAGTGCGGCTGCCCTTCGCTCGGCGAGGTGGGACTAAACATTGTGCACCGCCGGTGGCAGCGCACAACCTTTAGTACCGGTTGGTGGCTCCAACCGGTACTAAAGGGGGGGTCTTTAGTACCGGTTCGTGGCACGAACCGGTACTAAAGGGGCTGTTTCCCGCCCCTTGGCCTGGCGAAAATTGGCCTTTAGTACCGGTTGGTGGCTCCAACCGGCACTAAAGACCCCTCCTATATATATGGAACCTATGAAAAAATTAGTTTCGCCCACCAGTAGTTCTTCTCGATCCAAACTTCTTCGCCGCGCCCGTCGCCCCATCGCGCGCCGCTCTCGCCGCCCCCGCCGCCCGTCGTCGCCGTCACCGCCGTGGCCCACGCCACCCGTTGTCGCCGTCACCGCCGTCGCCCCCGCCACCCGTCGTCGCTGTCACCGCCCGGCCCGTCGCCCCCACCGCGCCCGTACGTCGCCGCCACCTCTCGCCCGCCGCGCCCGTCCCCCCGTCGTCGCCCGCTGCCGCCCGTACACCGCCCCCCCCCAGTCGTACACACACACACATAGAGAGAGACACACACACACCACACACACACACATACACACACATTGTTTTTACTTATTCTATTTTCTGTTGTTTAGATTAATGTTAGATAAATTACGTAGATAATAATGTTAGAATGTTAATGTTAGACGAATTATATGGAAAAGATGTTAAATATTAATGTCAAATATATTTTACATGAATTAGAACAAGTTGAACTAGTTGAATTAGTATAGCTAGATATTAATTAGGTATATATATGAGATTTGAACTAGTTGAATTAATATAACTAGTTTATTTTTAGTATGAAAATTAATAGAACAAGTTTATTTTTAGTAAGAAAATTTAGGTATATGAGATTTGATGATCTAATCAAAATATTACTATATAGAACTACCTACTTTATTTTAGTAAGAAATTAATAGAACTAGTTTATTTTTGGTAAATGCTTAGTTGAATTAATAGAACTAGTTTATTTAGTTGAATTAATAGAACTAGTAAGTGTTTAATGTTTCACCTATATATGAACATATATGTTAGATATTAGATATAAATTATATGTTAGATATATATTTAATTTAGTTATATGAGATTTCATTATCTAATTAATAGAACTAGTTTAGTTGAATTAATTAGTTGAACTAGTTAGTTGAATTAGTTTAATTAATTAGGTATATTCTTCGTAAGTGCTTAGTTGAACTAGTTGAATTAACAGAATTAGTTGAATTAATAGAACTAATAAGTGTTTAATGTTTCACCTATGAACATAGGAATGTCATCTGACGACGAACACGATTTCATTATGTGCGAATACTGTGAAGACCAGCGCGGCCTGTGCGGCAGAAATTTTCTAGTTGATGATAGACGCTTCAGCATCAAGATGGATGAGAACTTCGAAGTGGGTACAGTAAGTCACAACAACAAGTCTTTTTTCGTAATTAAGCATGACTTATGCTTCATTTGCTTCACTTTTTAATTTTAATTTTTCACTATTCTACTAGCGTATCCCCTGCCATGCAAGAAATTTTGTCTTGGATAAGATAGGTTTCAGTCCTAACGAAACTATGGAGGTAAAAAGAGTTTACTTGAATACCGAGCATGGTTATACCTTCAACGTCAAATTATACAATGCAGACACATACACCTATTTTGAATGCAAAACTTGGCAAGCACTATGCAAGGCTTATGCATTTGAGCCTGATATGGTTATCACCTTTGATATTCGTCCGGAAGATGATATTGAAGGTAATAGAGACATCTGGGTCGATGTGCAGACGCCTCCAGTTCTACCATTATGTGAGTTTCTCAACCATATTTATGTCTTTGATATGAGATTATTTGAACCAGTTGAATAATTAATAGATCTCAATTTATATTGACAGCTTACTTCCAATCAAGCAAACATGTCCGGCGCTTGGTAGACAGGACCGTCCACTGTCCTGGGGCTGAACTAAACTGCGAGGAGACAAGTCATTATGTTTCATGGCTTGAGGATCTTGATGCTGTCAAGACAAATTTCTTTCCTGCACTTAGAAATGTTAGTACTCAAAACGTGCGACCAGTAGTGTTCGTACTGAACTACGGTCACATATATTTAGGAAAGATGGTAAGATTTCTACTATTTCTCCTCAGTGCATCTTTTGCATACATTATTTTTTTAAGCTAAACTTCATTGCTAAGTATGTTACTATACAATGTTCTTCAACAGGGACTCCCGATGAATGTTGTGCCTGATTGGATCGAGACTAAAGGTACCATGAATATTGTTAGCTTATGGCCAAGATATCCTACAATGCACTTTAGTGCATTCAGGATTTCTAATAGCGAGGAATGCTTAATAGTAAAAGACTGGAGCAAAATTGTGAACGATCACAGAGAAGTACTAGGGGGCAGCAATCAGAAGCACAACCCACGATGAGGAGACAGGTTCATCTGCATGCTCCAATATGATGAATCAGCAAAGCTATACATGTTCTATGCTATTTTACCTGAGAGAGAGCAGCAGGAGTGATTAATTAGCTAGTTCATGCTCTTAGTACTTGTCCTCTCATGTCCGTGTTCTTCGTCCTGAACTTAATCTCAAAGAGTGATTTGCTTTTGTGGTGTTATGAACGCTTATAATATCATTACCATGTTGAACTCAATGATATCTTTGCTATGAAAACCGTTGGTGATGGTATATATGATGCAAGAGTTTTTATATTAATTAATATGATGATGATGATGAGTTATTATATCATTTATGAAAGAAATTGCATATTAGTTTCAACTGGATGGATTCTAGCTAAGTGATCAAGTATATGCCATATCCATATTACCTCGATCACTTAAGTAGGTGATCAAGTATATATAATATGGATATGACATATACTTGATGACTTAGCTAGGATCCACATGTATCCAGTCAAACTAATCACCTAATGATTTAACAACTCATTATAATGTAAAACAATCACTAAATTAAATTGAAAACACAAAATTAAAGTAAAAATAAAAAATAAAACCAAAACACACCAAAACATTTAGTACTGGTTGGTGTTACCAACCGGTACTAATGTCCTACGCGCCCACAGAGCTGGCTCGTGCCCCGTGTTTGCCCTTTAGCACCGGTTCGTGCTGAACCGGTACTAAAGGGGGGGCTTTAGTGCCTACAATTTAGTGCCGGTTACCAAACCGGCACTAAAGCCCCTTACGAGCCGGTGCTATTGCCCGGTTCTGCACTAGTGTAGCGTCACCGAACCTTAAGTGTGTAGACCCTACGGGTTCGGGAGACATGCAGACCTGACCGAGATGACTCTCCGGTCAATAACCAACAACGGGATCTTGATACCCATGTTGTCTCCTACATGCTCCTCGATGATCTCATCGGATGAACCACGATGTCAAGGATTCAATCAATCCGTATACAATTCCCTTTGTCAATCGGTACGTTACTTGCCCGAGATTCGATCGTCGGTATCCCAATACCTTGTTCAGTCTCGTTACCGGCAAGTCACTTTACTCGTACCGTAATGCATGATCCCGCGATCAACCACTTGATCACATTGAGCTCACTATGATGATGCATTACCGAGTGGGCCCAGAGATACCTCTCCGTCATACGGAGTGACAAATCCCAGTCTCGATTCGTGCCAACCCAACAGACACTTTCGGAGATACCTGTAATGTACCTTTATAGTCACCCAGTTACATTGTGACGTTTGGCACACCCAAGGCACTCCTACGGTATCCGGGAGTTGCACAATCTCATGGTCTAAGGAAATGATACTTGACACTCAGAAAAGCTACAACAAACGAACTACACGATCTTTGAGCTATGCTTAGGATTGGGTCTTGTCCATCACATCATTCTCCTAATGATGTGATCCCGTTATCAATGACATCCAATGTCCATAGTCAGGAAACCATGACTATCTTTTGATCAACGAGCTAGTCAACTAGAGGCTCACAAGGGACGTGTTGTGGTCTATGTATTCACACAGTATTATGATTTCCGGATAACACAGTTATAGCATGAACAATAGACAATTATCATGAACAAATAAATATAATAATAACCATTTTATTATTGCCTCTAGGGCATATTTCCAACAGTTTTTACTTGGAATACTCTTTGTGCTTGGAACGCAGCTCTGAGGTGGCGAAAGCTTAGGCGAGTACTGGACTGCAGCTAAGCCTCCTGAGTGGGAGGATCGCTCACCACTCGATAAGATTTTTTAAACTTAGGCGAGTACTGGGACTGCAGCTAAGCCCCCGAGTGGGAGGATTGCTCACCACTCGGTAGGATTTTTTACAATTAGGCGAGTACTGGGACTGCAGCTAAGCCTCCGGGTGGGAGGATTGCTCACCACTCGGTAGGATTTTTAAACTTAGGCGAGTACTGGGACTGCAGCTAAGCCCACGAGTGGGAGGAGTGCTCACCACTCGGTAGGATTTTTTAAACTTAAGCGAGTACTGGGACTGCAGCTAAGCCCCCGAGTGGGAGGATTGCTCACCACTCGGTAGGATTTTCAAGTACTTAGGCGAGTACTGGACTGCAGCTAAGCCCTCGGGTGGGAGGATTGCTCACCACTCGGTAGGATTTTTTAAACTTAGGCGAGTACTGGGACTGCAGCTAAGCCCCCGAGTGGGAGGATTGCTCACCACTCGGTATGATTTTTTAAACTTAGGCGAGTACTGGGACTGCAGCTAAGCCCCCGAGTGGGAGGATTGCTCACCACTCGGTAGGATTTTTTAAACTTAGGCGAGTACTGGGACTGCAGCTAAGCCCCCGAGTGGGAGGATTGCTCACCACTCGGTAGGATTCTTTAAACTTAGGCGAGTACTGGACTGCAGCTAAGCCCCCGAGTGGGAGGATTGCTCACCACTCGGTAGGATTTTTTAAACTTAGGCGAGTACTGGACTGAAGCTAAGCCCCGAGTGGGAGGCTGGCTCACCACTCGGTAGGATTTTCAAGTACTTAGGCGAGTACTGGACTGCAGCTAAGCCCCCGAGTGGGAGGCTAGCTCACCACTCGGTAGGATTTTTTAAACTTAGGCGAGTACTGGACTGCAGCTAAGCCCCCGAGTGGGAGGCTGGCTCACCACTCGGTAGGATTTTCTAAGCTTAGGTGAGTACTGGACTGCAGCTAAGCCCCCGAGTGGGAGGCTGGCTCACCACTCGGTAGGATTTTCAAATACTTAGGCGAGTACTGGACTGCAGCTAAGCCCCCGAGTGGGAGGCTGGCTCACCACTTGATAGGATTTTCAAACACTTAGGCGAAACGGGTTCGCAGCTAAGCCCCCGAGTGGGAGGCTGGCTCACCACTCGGTAGGATTTTTTTACAAACTTAGGCAAAGTGGATTCGTGGCTAAGTCACCCACTGGGGGATTTCTCACGCAAACAAAAGCAACAACAATCACCGGGGAAAATTATAACACTCTTGTCTTTGATAAATAAACTACAGAAGTTTTTCTTATTACATCTCATCCGAGTGAGAATTCAAGTGTAAAAGGGGCGGAGCAGCTCCGCATTCCAGGCACGTGGCTCATCAATCTGGCGATCGACATTGTAAAGGTGGTACGCTCCATTGTGGAGGACTCTGGTGACGATGAAGGGACCTTCCCAAGTAGGAGCGAGCTTGTGTGGTTTCTGCTGATCCACTCGGAGGACCAAGTCTCCTTCTTGGAAGGCTCGACTCTTCAAATTTCTGGCATGGAATCGACGCAAGTCTTGCTGATAGATGGTCGATCGGATCATGGCCATTTCTCTTTCTTCTTCCAGGAGGTCGACTACGTCCTGCCGGGCTTGTTCTGCTTCATCTTCAGAGTAGAGTTCGACTCGGGGTGCATTGTGAAGCAGGTCACTCGGCAAAACTGCCTCAGCTCCGTAGACCAGAAAGAATGGGGTTCTTCCATTCGACCGGTTCGGGGTGGTCCTCAATCCCCAAAGAACTGACGGAAGCTCGTCGACCCATGCACCCGCTGCGTGCTTGAGATCGCGCATCAGTCAGGGTTTCAGTCCTTTGAGAATTAGACCGTTTGCTCTTTTCGCTTGTCCGTTCGACTGGGGATGAGTGACTGAAGCATAGTCGACTCGAGTGCCTTGAGAGGCGCAAAAAGCTCTGAACTTGTCCGAATCGAAGTTTGACCCATTGTCAGTGATGATGCTATGCGGAACTCCATATCTGAATATCAACTCTCTAATGAAACTGATAGCAGTGCAGGCATCGAGATTCTTGATAGGCTTGGCTTCAATCCATTTGGTAAACTTGTCGACTGCCACTAGCACATGAGTGAATCCTATCCTGCCTGTTCTTAGTGGTCCAACCATATCCAATCCCCAAACAGCGAAGGGCCAGAAGAGTGGAATGGTCTTCAGGGCTGACGCGGGTTTGTGGGACATGTTGGAGTAGAACTGACATCCTTTGCATTTGTCGACTATCTCTTTCGCCATTTCATTTGCTCTTGGCCAGTAGAATCCCGCTCGGTATGCTTTAGCCACAATGGTCCGAGAGGACGCATGATGACCACAGGTCCCCGAGTGGATATCGTCAAGGATTATCTGACCTTCTTCTGGTGTTATACACTTCTGACTGACTCCAGTCGCGCTTTCTCTATACAACTGTCCCTTTATGACTGTAAAGGCCTTGGATCGACGGACGATCTGTCGAGCCTCTTCTTCGTCCTCTGGGAGTTCTTTCCTTAGGATGTACGCGATGTACGGTACCGTCCAATCAGGAGTGATGACCAAAACTTCCATGATCAGGTCGACCACAGTTGGGACTTCAACTTCAGTCGGATCCGTGGCACTTTTTGGCTGCGGGGCTTCTTCAGTAAAGGGATCCTCTTGAACTGATGGTGTGTGGATGTGTTCCAAAAACACATTGCTGGGAATGGCTTCTCTCTTGGAACCTATTTTCGCCAAATCATCAGCTGCTTGATTTTTCAGTCGGGGTATGTGATGAAGCTCTAACCCCTCGAATTTCTTCTCTAGCTTTCTCACTTCATTGCAATAACCAGTCATGGCTGGACTTCTGACGTCCCACTCCTTCATCACTTGATTAACCACCAAATCTGAGTTGCCATAGACCATGAGACGACGGACGCCGAGTGAAATGGCCATGCGCAACCCATACATAAGTGCTTCATATTCTGCTTCGTTATTGGAGGAATCAAAGTGGATTTGGAGAACATATCCGAGCTTATCTCCTCGGGGGGGAAACCAATACTACCCCAGCACCGGAACCATTCAGCATCTTGGAACCGTCGAAGAACATGGTCCAGTGCTCCGAGTGAACTTGAGTCGGCAATTGCTGTTCAATCCACTTGGCGACGAAATCAGCTATTGCTTGGGACTTGATAGCTTTCTTTGCCTCAAGCTTGATATCTAGGGGAAGGAGTTCAATCGCCCATTTTGCCACTCGACCAGTTGCATCTCTGTTGTGCAGAATCTTTGACAATGGAGCGTTGCTGACGACTGTAATGGAATGATCAGAGAAGTAGTGAGCAACCTTCTTTGTGGTCATATAAATCCCATATACAAGCTTCTGATAATGAGGGTATCTTTGCTTTGACGGGGTCAAAACTTCAGAAACATAATATACTGGGCGTTGAACTTTGAAGGCCTTTCCTTCTTCTTCCCGCTCGACCGTAAGTACTGTACTAATGACTTGTCCCGTGGCTGCGATGTAAAGCAGCAAAGGCTCTTTGCTGATTGGGGCAGCAAGCGCCGGCTGGGTGGAGAGCAGAGCTTTGAGCTCTGCAAACGCTGCATCAGCTTCAGGAGTCCACTCGAACTTGTCTGACTTCTTCATCAGTCGGTAAAGAGGCAATGCCTTTTCACCGAGACGAGAGATGAATCGACTTAAAGCGGCCAAGCAACCAGTAAGCTTCTGGACGTCGTGCACACGCACAGGATGTTTCATCTGGAGTATAGTGCCAACTTTTTCTGGATTGGCGTCGATTCCCCGTTCAGAAACGAGAAAACCGAGTAACTTTCCGCCAAGAACTCCGAATGTGCACTTTGATGGACTAAGCTTGATATCATACCTCCTGAGGTTGGCAAAGGTTTCAGCAAGGTCAGTCAGCAGGTCGGAACCCTTCCGTGACTTGACCACAATATCATCCATGTATGCTTCCACATTCCGACTGATTTGAGTGAGCAAACACTTCTGAATCATCCTCATGAACGTGGCTCCGGCATTCTTGACGCCGAATGGCATGGTAACATAACAGAAGCACCCGAATGGAGTGATGAAAGCTGTTTTGATCTCGTCGGGTCCATACAGACGGATCTGATGGTACCCGGAATAGGCGTCTAAAAAAGATAGTCGCTCACATCCCACAGTCGAGTCGACTATCTGGTCGATGCGGGGGAGAGGAAAATGATCTTTCGGGCAGGCCTGATTGATATGTTTAAAGTCAATGCACATGCGAAGTGACTTGTCCTTCTTGGGGACCATGACAACATTGGCGAGCCACTCGGAGTGGTAAATCTCTCGGATGAACTCCGCTGCTAAGAGTCGAGCCACCTTCTCACCAATAGCCTTTCTCTTCTGGACGGTGGACCATCGGAGATGTTCTTTGATAGGTTTCACTTTTGGATCGACTCGTAGGCGGTGCTCAGCCAGCCCCCTGGGAACACCCGGCATGTCAGAAGGCTTCCATGCGAAGATGTCCCAGTTCTCACGGAGGAACTGGATGAGCGCTTCTTCCTATTTGGAGTTGAGTGTTGTTGAGATATGAGTCGGAGCAGCATTGAGATCGGTCGTCTGAATGTGAATCGGCTTTGTCTCACTGGACGACTGAAATGCTGATTCCGTAGTAGGCTTCTTGGCTCGCAACAAATCACTCGAGTCTGCAGTCTTCTGGTACTCCTGCAGCTCTACCACTGCCATCTGAGCATCAGCGATCTTTGAGCCTTTCTGAAAACACTCTTCTGCCTTCTTCCGATTGCCCATAACAGTGATCACACCTTTGGGACCAGGCATCTTCAATTTGAGATACACATAACATGGTCGAGCCATGAAACGTGCATAAGCTGGCCTACCCAAAATAGCGTGGTAAGCACTCTGGAAATCCACAACTTCAAACGTCAACTTTTCTTTGCGGTAATTCTTGGAATTACCGAAAACCACATCAAGAGCAATTTGGCCGAGTGACTCAGCCTTCTTCCCAGGAATGACTCCATGGAAACTCATGTTGCTGGTACTGAGTCTGTGAAGGAAATATGCCCTAGAGGCAATAATAAAGTTATTATTTATTTCCTTATAATCATGATAAATGTTTATTATTCATGCTAGAATTGTATTAACCGGAAACATAATACATGTGTGAATACATAGACAAACAAAGTGTCACTAGTATGCCTCTACTTGACTAGCCCGTTGATCAAAGATGGTTATGTTTCCTAACCATGAACAATGAGTTGTTATTTGATTAACGGGATCACATCATTAAGAGAATGATCTGGTTGACATGACCCATTCCATTAGCTTAGCACCCGATCGTTTAGTATGTTGCTATTGCTTTCTTCATGACTTATACATGTTCCTACAACTATGAGATTATGCGACTCCCGTTTACCGGAGGAACACTTTGGGTACTACCAAATGTCACAACGTAACTGGGTGATTATAAAGGAGTACTACAGGTGTCTCCAAAGGTACATGTTGGGTTGGCGTATTTCGAGATTAGGTTTTGTCATTCCGATTGTCGGAGAGGTATCTCTAGGCCCTCTCGGTAATGCACATCACTTAAGCCTTGCAAGCATTGCAACTAAATGAGTTAGTTGCGGGATGATGTATTACAGAACGAGTAAAGAGACTTGCCAGCAACGAGATTGAACTAGGTATTGGAATACCGACGATCGAATCTCGGGAAAGTAACATACCGATGACAAAGGGAACAACGTATGTTGTTATGCGGTCTGACCGATAAAGATCTTCGTAGAATATGTAGGAGCCAATATGGGCATCCAGGTCCCGCTATTAGTTATTGACCGGAGACGTGTCTCGGTCATGTCTACATTGTTCTCGAACCCGTAGGGTCCGCACGCTTAAGGTTATGATGACAGTTATATTACGAGCTTAAGCATTTTGATGTACCGAAGGTTGTTCGAAGTCCCGGATGTGATCACGGACATGACGAGGAGTCTCGAAATGGTCGAGACGTAAAGATTGATATATTGGAAGCCTATATTTGGACATCGGAATCGTTCCGGGTAAAATCGGCATTTTTCCGGAGTACCGGGGGGTTACCGGAACCCCCCCCCCGGGGTTTATTGTGTTGGGGAACGTAGCATAAATTCAAAATTTTCCTACGTGTCACCAAGATCTATCTATGGAGTCATCTAGCAATGAGGGAGGAGTGGATCTACATACCCTTGTAGATCGCGCCCGGAAGCGTTCAAGAGAACGGGGTTGATGGAGTCGTACTCGTCATGATCCAAATCACCGATGATCCTAGCGCCGAACGGACGGCACCTCCGCGTTAAACACACGTACGGAGCAGCGACGTCTCCTCCTTCTTGATCCAGCAAGGGGGGAGGAGAGGATGATGGAGATCCAACAGCACGACGGCGTGGTGGTGGAAGTAGCGGGATTCCAACAGGGCTTCGCCAAGCACTGCAGGAGGAGAGAGATGTGTCATGGGAGGGAGAGGGAGGCGCCAGGGCTTAGGTTTTTTTTGTGCTGCCCTCCCTTCCCCCCACTATATATAGGGCCAAGGGAGAGGGGGGGCGCAGCCTTGGCCCTTCCTCCAAGGAAGGGTGCGGCCAGGGGAGGAGTCCCTCCTCCCCAAGGCACCTCGGAGGTGCCTTCCCCCTTTAGGACTCTTCCTTTCCCTCTTCTCTTGGCGCATGGGCCTCTTGGGGCTGGTGCCCTTGGCCCATATAGGCCAAGGCGCACCCCCTACAGCCCATGTGGCCCCCCGGGGCAGGTGGCCCCACCCGGTGGACCCCCGGGACCCTTCCGGTGGTCCCGGTACAATACCGGTGACCCCGAAACTTGTCCCGATGGCCGAAATAGCACTTCCTATATATAATTCTTTACCTCCGGACCATTCCGGAACTCCTCGTGACGTCCGGGATCTCATATGGGACTCCGAACAACTTTCGGGTTACCGCATACTAATATCTCTATAACCCTAGCGTCACTGAACCTTAAGTGTGTAGACCCTACAGGTTCGGGAGACATGCAGACATGACCGAGATGACTCTCCGGTCAATAACCAACAGCGGGATCTGGATACCCATGTTGGCTCCCACATGTTCCACGATGATCTCATCAGATGAACCATGATGTCAAGGACTTAATCAATCCCGTATACAATTCCCTTTGTCTAGCGGTACGATACTTGCCCGAGATTCGATCGTCGGTATCCCGATACCTTGTTCAATCTCGTTACCGGCAAGTCTCTTTACTCATTTCGTAACACATCATCCCGTGATCAACTCCTTGATCACATTGTGCACATTATGATGATGTCCTACCGAGTGGGCCCAGAGATACCTCTCCGTTTACACGGAGTGACAAATCCCAGTCTCGATTCGTGCCAACCCAACAGACACTTTCGGAGATACATGTAGTGTACCTTTATAGCCACCCAGTTACATTGTGACGTTTGGCACACCCAAAGCACTCCTACGGTATCTGGGAGTTGCACAATCTCATGGTCTAAGGAAATGATACTTGACATTAGAAAAGCTTCAGCATACGAACTACATGATCTTGTGCTGGGCTCAGGATTGGGTCTTTGTCCATCACATCATTCTCCTAATGATGTGATCCCGTTATCAATGACATCCAATGTCCATGGTCAGGAAACCGTAACCATCTATTGATCAACGAGCTAGTCAACTAGAGGCTTACTAGGGACATGGTGTTGTCTATGTATCCACACACGTATCTGAGTTTCCTATCAATACAATTCTAGCATGGATAATAAACGATTATCATGAACAAGGAAATATAATAATAATAACTAATTTATTATTGCCTCTAGAGCATATTTCCAACGGTCTCCCACTTGCACTAGAGTCAATAATCCAGTTCACATTGATATGTGATTAACACTCAAGGTCACATCCCCATGTGACTAACACCCAAAGAGTTTACTAGAGTCAATAATCTAGTTCACATTACCATGTGATTAACACTCGATGAGTTCTGGGTTTGATCATGTTATGCTTGTGAGAGATGTTATAGTCAACGGGTCTGAATCTTTCAGATCCGTATGTACTTCGCAAATTTCTATGTCATCTTGTAGATGCAACTACTACGCTACATTTGGAGCTATTCCAAATAACTGTTCTACTATACGAATCCAGTTTACTACTCAGAATAATCTGGATTAGTGTCAAAGTTTGCATCGGCGTAACCCTTTACGACGAACTCTTTTACCACCTCCATAATCGAGAAAATTCCTTAGTCCACTAGTTACTAAGGATAACTTTGACCGCTGTCTTGTGATCCATTCTTGGATCACTCTTGTACCCCTTGACTGACTCATGGCAAGGCACATTTCAGGTGCGGTACATAGCATGGCATACCGTATAGAGCCTATGACAAAGGCATAGGGGACAACCTTCGTCCTTCCTCTTTCTTCTGCCGTGGTCGAGCTTTAAGTCTTAACTTCATACCTTACAACTCAGGCAAGAACTCCTTCTTTGACTGGTCCATCTTGAACACCTTCAAGATCATGTCAAGGTATGTGCTCATTTGAAAGTACCATTAAGCGTTTTGATCTATCCTTATAGATCTTGATGCTCAATGTTCAAGTAGCTTAATCCAGGTTTTCCATTGAAAAACACTTTCCAAATAACCCTATATGCTTTCCAGAAATTCTACGTCATTTCTGATCAACAATATGTCAACAACATATATTTATCAGAAATTCTATAGTGCTCCCACTCACTTCTTTGGAAATACAAGTTTCTCATAAACTTTGTATACACCCAAAATCTTTGATCATCTTATCAAAGCATACATTCCAACTCCGAGATGCTTACTCCAGTCCTTAGAAGGATTGCTGGAGCTTTGCATACTTATTAGCATCTTTCAGGATTAACAAAACCTTCCGGTTGTATCACATACAACCTTTCCTCAAAAATCATCGAGGAAACAATGGTTTTTGGCATCCTATCTGCAAGATTTCACAAATAATGCAGTAATTGCTAATATAATTCCAACAGACTCTTAGCATCGCTACGAGTGAGAAAGTCTCATCGCAGTAAACTCCTTGAACTTGTCGGAAAACATCTTAACAACAAGTCGAGCTTTCTTAATGGTGACATTTACCATCATTGTCCGTCTTCCTTTTAAAATCCATATGTACCTAACAGTCTTACGACCATCAAGTAGTTCTCCCAAAGTCTACACTTTGTTTTCATATATGGATCCTCTCTCGGATTACATGGCCTCGAGCCATTTTGGAATCCAGGCCCACCATCGCTTCTCCATAGCTCATAGGTTCATTGTTGTCTAGCAACATGACTTCCAAGACAGGATTACGTACCACTCTGAAGTAGTACGCATCCTTGTCATCCCATGAGGTTTGGTAGTGACTTGATCTAAAGTTTCATGATCACTATCATAAGCTTCCACTTCAATTGGTGTAGGTGCCACAGGAACAACTTCCTGTGCCCTGCCACACACTAGCTGAAGAGACGGTTCAATAACCTCATCAAGTCTCCACCATCCTCCCACTCAATTCTTTCGAGAGAAATTTTTCCTCGAGAAAGGACCCGATTCTAGAGACAATCCCTTATTGCTTTTGGATCTGAGACAGGAGGTATACCCAACTGTTTTGGGTGTCCTATGAAGATGCATTTATCCGCTTTGGGTTTGAGCTTATCAGCATGAAACTTTTTCACATAAGCGTCGCAGCCCCAAACTTTTAAGAAATGACAGCTTAGGTTTCTCTAAACCATAGTTCATATGGTGTCATCTCATCGGAATTACGTGGTGCCCTATTTAAAGTGAATGTGGTTGTCTCTAATGCCTAACCCATAAACTATCGTGGTAATTCGATAAGAGACATCATGGTTTGCATCATATCCAATAGGGTGCAGTTATGATGTTCGGACACACCATCACACTATGGTGTTCCAGGCTGTATTAGTTGTGAAACAATTTCCACAATGTCTTAATTCTGTGCCAAACTCGTAATTCAGATATTCATCTCTATGATCATATCATAGATCTTTTATCCTCTTGTCACGACGATCTTTCAACTTCACCCTGAAATTACTTGAACCTTTCAATAATTCAGACTCGTGATTCATCAAGTAAATATACTCAACATCTACTCAAATCATCTTTGAAGTAAGAACATAACGATATCCACTACACGCCTCAGCACTCATTGGACTGCACACATCAAAATGTATTACTTCCAACAAGTTAGTTCCATTTTACTGAAAACGAGGCTTTCAGTCATCTTGCCCATGTGGTATGATTTGCATGTCTCAAGTGATTCAAAATCAAGTGAGTCCAAACGGTCCATTTGCATGGAGTTTCTTCATGCATATACACCAATAGACATGGTTCGCATGTCTCAAACCTTTCAAAAATGAGTGAGTCCAAAGATCCATCAACATGGAGCCTCTTCATGCATTTTATACCGATATGACTTAAGTGGCAGTGCCACAAGTAGGTGGTACTATCATTACTATCTTATATCGTTTGGCATGAACATGTGTATCACTACGATCGAGATTCAATAAACCATTCATTTTAGGTGTAAGACCATTGAAGGTATTATTCAAATAAACAGAGTAACCATTATTCTCCTTAAATGAATAACCGTATTGCGATAGACATAATCCAATCATGTCTATGCTCAACGCAAACACCAATCTCGATGGTGCGATGCTTGATCATATCAACATTGGAAACACTTCCAACACATATCGTCAGCTTACCTTTAGCTAGTCTCCGTTTATTCCGTAGCTTTTATTTCGAGTTACTAACACTTAGCAACCGAACCGGTATCTAATACCCTGGTGCTACTAGGAGTACTAGTAAAGTACACATCAACACAATGTATATCCAATATACTTCTATCGACCTTGTCAGCCTTCTCATCTACCAAGTATCTAGGGTAATTCTGCTCCAGTGGCTGTTCCCTTTATTACAGAAGCACTTAGTCTCGGGTTTGGGTTCAACCTTGGGTTTCTTCACTAGAGCAGCAGCTGATTTGCTGTTTCATGAAGCATCCCTTTTTGCCCTTTCCCTTCTTGAAACTAGTGGTTTCACCAACCATCAACAATTGATGCTCCTTCTTGATCTCTACTTTTGTGGTGTCAAACATCGCAAATATCTCAAGGATCATCATATATGTCCCTGATATATTATAGTTCATCACGAAGCTCAAGCAGCTTGGTGGTAATGACTTCGGAGAACCATCACTATTTCATCTGGAAGATCAACTCCCACTCGATTCAAGCAATTGTTGTACTCAGACAATCTGAGCACAAGTTCAACAATTGAGCTTTTCTCCCTTAGTTTGTAGGCTAAGAAAATCGTCGGAGGTCTTATACCTCTTGACGTGGGCACGAGCCTGAAATCCCAATTTCAGCCCTCGAAACATCTCATATGTTTCGCGACATTTCAAAACGTCTTCGGTGCCTCAACTCTAAGCCGTTTAACTGAACTATCACGTAGTTATCAAAATGTGTATGTCAGATGTTCGCAACATCCATAGACAGCGTTCGAGGTTCAGCACACTGAGCGGTGCATTATGGACATAAGCCTTCTATGAAGCAATAAGGACAAACCTCAGTTTACGGACCTAGTCCGCATAATTACTACTATCAACTTTCAACTAAAATTTCTCTAGGAACATATCTAAACATTAGAACTGAAGCGCGAGCTACGACATAATTTGCGAAGACCTTTTGACTATGTTCAGGATAATTAAGTTCATCTTATGAACTCCCACTCAGATAGACATCCCTCTAGTCATCTAAGTGATTACATGATCCGAGTCAACTAGGCCGTGTCCGATCATCACGTGAGACGGACTAGTCAACATCGGTGAACATCTTCATGTTGATCGTATCTGCCATACGACTCATGCTCGACCTTTCGGTCTCTTGTGTTCCGAGGCCATGTCTGTACATGCTAGGCTCGTCAAGTCAACCTAAGTGTTTTGCGTGTGTAAATCTGGCTTACACCCGTTGTATGTGAACGTAAGAATCTATCACACCCGATCATCACGTGGTGCTTCGAAACGATGAACTTTCGCAACGGTGCACAGTTAGGGGGAACACTTTCTTGAAATTTTAATGAGGGATCATCTTATTTACTACCGTCGTTCTAAGCAAACAAGATGCATAAACATGATAAACATCACATGCAATCAAATAGTGACATGATATGGCCATCATCACTTTGCTCCTCTTGATCTCCATCTTCGGGGCTCCATGATCATCATCGTCACCGGCATGACACCATGATCTCCATCATCATGATCTCTATCATCGTGTCTTCATGAAGTTGTCTCGTCAACTATTACTTCTACTACTGCAGCTAACGGTTAGCAATAAAGTAAAGTAATTACATGACGTTTATGTTGACACGCAGGTCATAAATAAATTAAGACAACTCCTATGGCTCCTGCCGGTTGTCATACTCATCGACATGCAAGTCGTGATTCCTATTACAAGAACATGATCAATCTCATACATCACATATATCATTCATCACATCCTTTTGGCCATATCACATCACATAGCATACCCTGCAAAAACAAGTTAGACATCCTCTAATTGTTGTTTGCATGTTTTACGTGGCTGCTATGGGTTTCTAGCAAGAACCTTTCTTACCTACGCAAAGACCACAACGTGATATGCCAATTGCTATTTACCCTTCATAAGGACCCTTTTCATCGAATCCGATCCGACTAAAGTGGGAGAGACAGACACCCGCCAGCCAGCTTATGCAACTAGTGCATGTTAGTCGGTGGAACTGGTCTCACGTAAGCGTACGTGTAAGGTTGGTCCGGGCCGCTTCATCCCACAATGCCGCCGAATCAAGATTGGACTAGTAACGGTAAGCATATTGAACAAAATCAACGCCCACAACTATGTGTTCTACTCGTGCATAGAAACTACGCATAGACCTAGCTCATGATGCCACTGTTGGGGAACATAGCATAAATTCAAAATTTTCCTACGTGTCACCAAGATCTATCTATGGAGTCATCTAGCAATGAGGGAGGAGTGGATCTACATACCCTTGTAGATCGCGCCCGGAAGCGTTCAAGAGAACGGGGTTGATGGAGTCGTACTCGTCATGATCCAAATCACCGATGATCCTAGCGCCGAACGGACGGCACCTCCGCGTTAAACACACGTACGGAGCAGCGACGTCTCCTCCTTCTTGATCCAGCAAGGGGGGAGGAGAGGTTGATGGAGATCCAACAGCACGACGGCGTGGTGGTGGAAGTAGCGGGATTCCAACAGGGCTTCGCCAAGCACTGCAGGAGGAGAGAGATGTGTCATGGGAGGGAGAGGGAGGCGCCAGGGCTTAGGTTTTTTTTGTGCTGCCCTCCCTTCCCCCCACTATATATAGGGCCAAGGGAGAGGGGGGGCGCAGCCTTGGCCCTTCCTCCAAGGAAGGGTGCGGCCAGGGGAGGAGTCCCTCCTCCCCAAGGCACCTCGGAGGTGCCTTCCCCCTTTAGGACTCTTCCTTTCCCTCTTCTCTTGGCGCATGGGCCTCTTGGGGCTGGTGCCCTTGGCCCATATAGGCCAAGGCGCACCCCCTACAGCCCATGTGGCCCCCCGGGGCAGGTGGCCCCACCCGGTGGACCCCCGGGACCCTTCCGGTGGTCCCGGTACAATACCGGTGACCCCGAAACTTGTCCCGATGGCCGAAATAGCACTTCCTATATATAATTCTTTACCTCCGGACCATTCCGGAACTCCTCGTGACGTCCGGGATCTCATATGGGACTCCGAACAACTTTCGGGTTACCGCATACTAATATCTCTATAACCCTAGCGTCACTGAACCTTAAGTGTGTAGACCCTACAGGTTCGGGAGACATGCAGACATGACCGAGATGACTCTCCGGTCAATAACCAACAGCGGGATCTGGATACCCATGTTGGCTCCCACATGTTCCACGATGATCTCATCAGATGAACCATGATGTCAAGGACTTAATCAATCCCGTATACAATTCCCTTTGTCTAGCGGTACGATACTTGCCCGAGATTCGATCGTCGGTATCCCGATACCTTGTTCAATCTCGTTACCGGCAAGTCTCTTTACTCATTTCGTAACACATCATCCCGTGATCAACTCCTTGATCACATTGTGCACATTATGATGATGTCCTACCGAGTGGGCCCAGAGATACCTCTCCGTTTACACGGAGTGACAAATCCCAGTCTCGATTCGTGCCAACCCAACAGACACTTTCGGAGATACATGTAGTGTACCTTTATAGCCACCCAGTTACATTGTGACGTTTGGCACACCCAAAGCACTCCTACGGTATCTGGGAGTTGCACAATCTCATGGTCTAAGGAAATGATACTTGACATTAGAAAAGCTTCAGCATACGAACTACATGATCTTGTGCTGGGCTCAGGATTGGGTCTTTGTCCATCACATCATTCTCCTAATGATGTGATCCCGTTATCAATGACATCCAATGTCCATGGTCAGGAAACCGTAACCATCTATTGATCAACGAGCTAGTCAACTAGAGGCTTACTAGGGACATGGTGTTGTCTATGTATCCACACATGTATCTGAGTTTCCTATCAATACAATTCTAGCATGGATAATAAACGATTATCATGAACAAGGAAATATAATAATAATAACTAATTTATTATTGCCTCTAGGGCATATTTCCAACATATTGGGCCTACATGGGCCTTGAGGGAGAAGAGAGAAGGAGGCAAGAGGTGGCCGCGCGCCCCTCCCCTTCCTAGTCCGAATAGGACAAGGGAAGGGGGGCGGCGCCCCCCCTTTCCTTCCTCTCTTCCACCTCTTTCCCCTCTCTCCTTGTCCAACTAGGAGTTCTACTCCCCCTTGGCGCGCCCACCTTGGCTGGCCGCCCCCTCTCCCTGGCTCCTTTATATACTGAAGCAAGGGGCACCCCAGAGACACAAGTTTATCCACGTGATCTATTCCTTAGCCGTGTGCGGCGCCCCCAGCCACCATAGTCCTCGATAATACTGTAGCGGAGTTTAGGCGAAGCCCTGCTGCTGTAGTACATCAAGATCGTCACCACGCCGTCGTGCTGACGGAACTCTTCCCCGACACTTTGCTGGATCGGAGTCCGGGGATCGTCATCGAGCTGAACGTGTGCTGGAACTCGGAGGTGCCATAGTTTCGGTGCTTGATCGGTCGGATCGTGAAGACGTACGACTACATCAACCAAACGCTTCCGTTGTCGATCTACTAGGTATGTAGATCACACTCCCCCCTCGTTGCTATGCATCACATGATCTTGCGTGTGCGTAGGAATTTTTTTGAAATTACTACGAAACCCAATAGTCTGGACATCGGGATGCCCATCCCTTTCAACGTCTCTGCATACAGTATGTTCAAACCACTGCCACCATCCATCAAAACTTTGGTCAGTCGAGTGCCTTCGACAACTGGGTCGACCACCAAAGCTTGCCTCCTAGGGGTGGCAATGTGCGTTGGGTGATCGGACTGGTCAAATGTGATGGCAGTCTGAGACCACTTCAAATAGCTGGGTGTCGCCGGAGCAACCATATTCACCTCATGGTTGATTACTTTTAGCCAACTTTTGCTTTCAACATCAGCAAAAATCATCAGGGTCGAATTGACCTGGGGGTATCCATCATCACTATCTTCCTTGTCCTCAACTTTGTCCGACTCCTTTTCCTTATCTTTGGGCTGTTTGCCCTGGAACTGCTGGATCAAGAGCCGACACTGTCGAGTGGTATGTTTCGGGTAAATGAGTTTATCCTCTTCATTTTTCTTTGTGTGAATGTGACATGGCAAATCCAACACATCATTTCCATCCTGGTCTTTAACTTTTTTGGGGTTCCAAGGCCCTTTGGGTTTCCCCTTAGACTTTCCTTGAGTTACAGCCAAGGCTTCCCCAGGAGCAGCTGGCTCGGCTTTCCGCTTCTGTTTCCAATTGGAATTTCCTCCTCCGGTTTCTTGGGCGACTGACTTGAGCTTGCCACTCCGGAGTCGATCCTCATCTTCACCATTAGCCTACTTGGTAGCAATCTCCATCATCCGACTCAGAGACATGTCTCCGGTTCGACCAAATTTCAAATTCAGCTCTCTGTATTTGACGCCTTCCTTGAAGGCACAGACTGCTTGGTGATCAGATACACTCTCCACTGTGTGGTGCAACGTGATCCATCTCTGGATGTAATCCCTCAAAGTTTCATTCGGCTTCTGCACACAAGACCGCAGTTCCATCATCCCTGCCGGTCGCTTGCATGTTCCTTCAAATGTCGTGACAAACACTCGGGCGAGATCTTCCCAAGTGTAAATGCTGCTGGGTGCTAACTGATTCAGCCACGCTCTGGCTGACCCCTCCAACATGAGAGGCAGGTGCTTCATGGCCACTTCATCATTGCCACCGGACAGCCACTCGGTAGTCTTCAAGCCAAGTATCGGGCTTGGACTCACCAGCGAACTTACTGACTCCAGTCGCCAACCTGAAGTTGGGAGGAATCACTGCGGCCCTGATGGCTCTGCTAAAGCACTCTGGCCCTGAAACATGCACTTTGCTGCTGGTAGGTGCATCTTTGTCGGGACCTTCTCGGTGAGCTCTGTTCCTGTCGACCAAACCTTGAACGAAAATGGATCTCGCATCAAAGCCTGGCTCCCTGGGGTCGACTGGGATCCTTCGCCCAACACTGTGAGGGCGCCTATCATCCTGCTGGCGAGGCACATACGACCCACTCCTCGGGGGAGGGGTAGGCACTCGACGTCGATCATCACGATCGAGTCGGTGATCATACTGCTCACGGTTCCTGTACTGATCGCGCCGGTCCCCACGTCCCTCGCGCCTCGGGGGCGATCTTGGGCTGTGAGCCGACTGGAATGTATCTGCAGCCACGGATCTGCTGTGGATCCTGTTCCACGACTGTGAAACAGCTGAGTTCTGGTCCCCTGCTGCCCGAAGTAATGCTCTGATCTATAACAAGCCTCTGCCAGCCTCTGATTGGGAAGGCTGAATCGACTCTGCTATACGGGCCGCAGCTGCTAAATTCTGAATCGGGGTTCGATATACCTGCGGGGGCGGAAAGAGCTGACGTCGACTGGATTCTGGAACCCGTTGTCGCGCACGCTTGTCGAGTGCTCGCTGGAGGTTCTCCAGTCGAGTGCGTTCAACCAAGTTGGCCAAACATGCGTCCTCCAAGGCACGAGCCTCACGGGTTTCTCCAACGATAGGAGTGTGCAGCGCATCCATGTTCCGGCGGCGAAGTTCTTCTCTTTGCAGCGAAGTGAGAGGCTCGGGGAGATACTCCTCATGGTCATGCGACGAGTCGCCTCTGCCCTCGCCTCCGTCTGTGCGGGGAAAGCCAGGAGGACTGCGTGGTGCATCAACCATCAGAACCTCCGCTGCTGGATCACTGCTGTCGCACTCGGATGCAGTCTCTGCGGAACTAGTCGAACAGGCCGTAGAGGGATTCGTCGGGATCGATCGCCGCGAATTGAGGGGTGGCCGACTGGCGGGCCACCGCATGCCTCACCCACCGCTGAAGCCTCGACCGACCGGAGCGCTTGCGCCAGCGGGAGATAGGGGGGAGGACAACACAGGAGCCGACCGGTACTGGGTCGACGGTTCCCGCAGGAGGACGCCGCGGACGCATGCGCGAAAGTGCGTCGCCCCGCAGACGGGGAGCGCGTCGACGTCAAGTGGAGCCTCCTGAAGTCAAGCGGAGTCGTCGGCGACGAACGTGAGCGCGCCGAGACGGATCTCGCGGCCCTCCACCAAAACTCCGCCCGAAACCATGATCAAGGGGATCGGAAAAATCGCAACTTCTCCAACAAGTCGGTAAGACACCTGCCCCAAGGTGGGCGCCAACTGTCGTGGTTCTAAGTCTGACAGTAATGTAGGGGGGTAGGTATGGAGAGGCAAGATCCTAGCTATGGAGTAGTTGTAAGCACACAAGGTTTACGAGTTCAGGCCCTTTTCGGAAGAAGTAACAGCCCTACGTCTCGGAGCCCGGAGGCGGTCGACTGGATTATGTGTGTATGAATTACAGGGGTGCGAACCCTTTACACTGAGGAGGGGGGTGGCTTATATAGAGTTCGCCAGACCCCTCCAGCCCTCAGTTATGCCGGGTTTAAAGTACATTAAGGTCGGGCGTTACTGGTAACGCCACTAATAAAGTGTTATAAAGATCATAAAGGCTACTTAATGTCCGACCGTTAGCGCGCGGAGCGTCTCTAGATCTCCTGGCCGTCGAGTGGGCGGATCTTGGTCGAGTGGTAGGCTTCACGGTCGAGTGTCCTCGAGTTCGTCGAGTGGATCACCTTCAAGTCGATTGAAAGGTGATTTCTTCTAGAGATGTCCTTGGGTAGGGTAGTTTGGACAGGTCCATGACCCTACCCTAGGTACATAGCTTCATCACTGACTAGGGGCGAGGGGATATGTCGAGGGAGAGAGAGGAGCAGACAAGGGGGTACAACGTACCGATTCAGGGGAGGTAGGAGAGAAGCACTTGGAGCGATACGGGGTGCGGCAGTGAAATGTTTACTTTTGTAGTGGCAATTTGAACTATAACTTGGTTAAACTCTTGCTCTTCATTTTCATGAAGTTGGGCTTCCCCGTCTTCTCCTTTTTACTTTTTACACCAGGGGAGGGCTCAGCTTCTCGAATTTAGTTCCGCGGAGCTCACGCATCCGAAGCAGCTTAGTGCGTTTAGTTCACAAAATTGAGAGCTTGAGAGGATCCAAAAAGGCCATAAGAGCATGCTTTAGCCATGGATTATCCCTCATTATGGCGGGATGTTCAGCAAGGAACAGTAAGACAAAAGCACATGTGTTTTTTTGTCGAACTACTTACTACTTGGGCCGCAATGTGGCATGGGGGACTTTCCCAACTGTAGTATGCGAGATGACATGCGTAACTATAGCCCAAAAGTGAGTAAGGAGGAGGGGGTCCCTATTTGGTGCGTGTTGCGGCAAATAGCCGGACATTTGCGTAGGAGTGCTCAGGGATGGGTCGGGCCATGTGTATCCAATGTAGTGCAGCATTTTTTTTTCTTTTCCATTTGTTTTTTCACCGGTTTTAGGAACACTCTAGAAGCTTCGTTTTTTCGGTTTTGCTGTTTCATTTTTACTGTTTTATTTCTTTCCACTTTTTTCTTTTTTCTATTTCTTTTATCTTTTCCTTCATTTTTTTAAACTCATAAATTTCAAAAAATCTTCTTATTTCAAAAAACAATCAGATTCTCGTACAATGCTTGGGGACATGCAAAAATTGTTCATGTTTTAAAAAATTGTTCTGTTTTTAAAAATTGTGTTCACATTTTTTTGTGAAAAAAATGAGACTTTCAAATTGTTCGCAAATTTATAAAACATATGTTTTTAAATCTTTTTCAATTTTGCATAATTTTCAAAAATCACAGTTCCAATAAATGTTCGGATTTTCAAAAGATATGCAATTTACACAAAATGTTGAATTATTCAAAAAAATGTTTCTTTCCAAAGTTTGTTCACATTTCCAAATAATTTTGGGAACTATAAAAACAAAAAATTGGAAACAAAATGTCACATGTTCAAAAATAGTTTGAATTTAAATTGTATTCACATTTTCAATAAATGTTTTCAATTTTTTTTAAACATTATTTTCAAGAAATTTCAAAAAATCACGTCTTATATCTGTCGCTGCTTATAGATCTTATGTTTTCATATCTGACATTTTCACCTAATTGCACACTTAGAGTTTTAGTTTTAAATATTGACTTGGAAGGAAAGCCCGTCCAAAAAAAATCGAATTTAGCATTCCCTTAAAAATATCAAATTTAGCATAACCGTAATGATTATATTTGTGTAATACAGTAGGATATTTGATTTTTAGAAGTTGTGCCGTCTGAAGGGCCCAAAAGGCACTCATGGTCTCTGCCTGGTTCATTTTGTCGATCAAAATTCTGATGGATTCGGCTAAGGGGAGCGAACATGATCCCATGGCATTTTTTTTCCATGAAGAAAACAGCACAGGACATCAGCAACTAATAAATAGCTGCTGTTTGTATCTCTAGCTGTTCTGGCCACCACATGGTTCGTAACAGAGGTGTATCCACACTTCCACAGTCAACACAGTTCGTGAGAGTTGGGATCGCGTATGCACAGAAAGAAAAAACACGAATGCAAATGCAAACGAATGAAGATGAAACGTATGAATTCAATTTAATATCGTCACTGTACACACACCATCAACTACAGACCTCGAACCAAGAAACGAAGTTGCACCGGAACGCCCATGAACCCACAACAACAAATCCCAGAAAAGAAGAGCATGCGCGCGCGCGCCGCGGCACCAAACCGGGCGCCATATGGGCGCACGCCTAGCAGAAGAGGTAGCCGAACGCCGTGGCGGCGACGGACACGGCGGCGAAGGCCGGGGCGGCGCCGGCGGCGCCGGAGGTGGGCGGCGCGGCGGTGGCGCCGGAGGTGGGCGACACGGCGGGCGCGTCGGCCGCGGAGGCCATGCCGACCAGGGACGAGGCGACGACCACGGCGACGGCGGCCGCGGCGAGGATCTTGGCCTTCAACTGCCCTGCCATCTTCGTGACTTGGCTTCTCGCTTGCTTGAGGAGGGCGAGGAAGGCGCCTTGTTGCTGCTGATTGACGCCGGTGTCGCTGCTTCGACGGAGAAGCCGGGGAGGTGCTTATATACAGCTGCGGTTGGGCCGGCCTGCCTAATATAAGCTGGCGAACGGGAGGACGGCCGGCTGTCGCGTGGCTGGCTTGGGTTCATGGTGCGTGCGCGAGTGATTTCCGGCGCCGGTACGTGGGGTGGAGGAGTTGGTGCGGGGCCCGTCGCTGCGCTGGGCCGGCGAATTATTCGCGCGGCAGCCGGCAATGGCACATGGTGGGTGCCAACGACTCTGCCGTCCTGCTCTGCTGGCCTCCGCCGCGCGCGGCTGTGCAAATGGTGGGAGGTGTGTTCTGAGGTTTGGTTATTGCTATGGCGACCGCGAGCTGCTCCATACGGATACTATTTTTTTTGCAGCCATCTTTACGGATGTTTTTATTACTAGCTCTAGAAGATTTCATGGTCGTACAGTCCAACTGTGAACTGTCGATTGATGAGTAGTAACTTTTTAAAAATACAAGGGTTTAAAACTTAAAATAGCGAACAAAGCACATGAGTCAGCATTCTCCGTTTGGTTGATCTATGGATTCGGAAAAACCTGATGTGAGGTATGAGAAAGTTGTTGTGAGCTGAGAACTGTGGGAAAGCTCAAAGTTGTTTAGTTGCAATGTCTGTGAAAGTTCGGTCTGGTGACTCCGGGACTTGCACTACGTGGAAGTTGCACAGTTCCAGATCATGTGGTTGAAATTTTCCTTTATCTATCTTTTGTATTGCAGAAGTTGGGTCGAGATGTTGAACCAAAGACACCCTAAACCAGCTCCAACTTTATGAAAAAGTGAGAAGTGAGGTGTCATGTAGTCGTTGTTCACATAACACCACTAGAGAAAAGACAACATACATCTCATTAAAATATCGAACAAATATCAAATTCACATGATTACTTATAACAAGACTTCTCCCATGTCCTCGGGAATAGACGTAACTACTCACAAAGCATATTCATGTTCAAGATAAGAGGGGTATTGAATATCATTAAGGATCTGAACATATGATCTTCCACCAAACAAACCAACTAGCATCAACTACAAGAAGTAATCAACACTACTAGCAACCCACAGGTACCAATCAGAGGTTTTGAGACAAAGATTGAATACAACAGATGAACTAGGGTTTCAGAGGAGATGTTGCTGGTGAAGATGTTGATGGAGATTGACCCCATCTCGTTCAGAGGATCATTGGTGATGACGATGGCTTCGATTTCCCCCTCCCGGAGGGAAGTTTCCCTGGCAGAACGGCTCCACCGGAGCCCTAGATTGCTTCTGCCCAGGTTCCGCCTCGAGACGGCGGCACTTTGTCCCGAAAGCTTTTGATATTTTCCAGGTAAAAACCCTTCATATAGCAGAAGATGGGCACCGGGGACCTGCCAGGGGGGGCACAAGCCCTAGGGACGCGCTGGGCGCGCCCCCAGGCTTGTGGCCACCTGGTGAGTCCCCCTCTGGTATTTCTTCGCCCAATATTCTTTTTTCATTCCAAAATAATTCTCCGTAAATTTTCAGGACTTTTGGAGTTGTGCAGAATAGGTCTCTCAGATTTGCTTATTTCCGGTCCAGAATTCTAGCTGTTTGCATTCTCCTTCTTCATGTAAATCTTATAAAATAAGAGAGAAAAGGCAGAAGTATTGTACCATAATGTGTAATAACAGCCCATAATGCAACAAATATCTATATAAAAGCATGATGCAAAATGAACGTATCAACTCCCTCAAGCTTAGACCTCGCTTGTCCTCAAGCGAAAGCCACAATCGATAAATGTGTCCAGATTTTTAGAGATAGAGGTGTCGATAAAATAAAATACGGACATGAGGGCATCATAATCATATTTAGAACAACAACATATATTGTCATATAATTTCTTATGCTAAAGTAACAATTCATTCACAAGGTAGAGTATGAATCAGAAACTTTATTGAAAACTAACAAACTATGATCTCAGTCATTGAAGCAATTACAATTTATCATAATGCCGGAAAGAGTCAATGTAAGAGCTTTTGCAAAGCAAGTCCACATACTCAACCATCTTTTAATCTTTCACAATTGCTAACACTCGCGCGATACTTATGAGTTCAAAGTCTCAATTGGACACATAGAAAGATAGGAGCTTATGACCGAGCCTCCCGACCTTTTTCCTCAAGGGTAATGTCAACAATAATACTTTATGATAACCTACATCCGAGTGGATATATATGTCTGGATCTTTACATAGTGCTTGCCAAAAAGAAAAAGTGTAAAAAGGAAAGGTGAAAATCACCTTAACTCTTGTATAAAGGTAGATGATAAAAGTAAAAGATAGGCTCTTCGCAGAGGGAAGCAGAGGTTGTCATGCACTTTTATGGTTGGATGCACAAAATCTTAATGCAAAAGAACGTCACTTTATATTGCCGCTTGTGAAAAAGAACTTTATTATGCAGTCTGTCGCTTTTATTTCTTGCATATCACAAGTTCATATAAAGCTTATTTTCTTCACACTAAAAGATCTTACATATTTAGAGAGCAATTTTTATTGCTTGCATCGATGACAACTTACTTGAAGGATCTTACTCAATCCATAGGTAGGTATAGTGGACTCTCATGGCAGAACTGGGTTAAGGGATATTTGGATGCACAAGTAGTATCTCTACTTGGTGCAAAAGATTTGGCTAGCATAGGGTGAGAAGCAAGTTCAACATGTTGGAGGATCCATTACAATATAACTTCTATTCGGATATAAGAAAACATTACCTATTATGTTGTCTTCCTTGTCCAACAACAACCTTTTAGCATGTAATGAGTGCTCACAATCACAAAACATGTCCAAGATCTTTCCCTAATAATAAAGCAGCTACTGTTTCTAGTCGTACATCATCGGCATGTTTGCAAAAAAGTCCCTGAAGGTTTTGCTATTCAACCTGCAGTCCCGGCATAAGTCAGCCCGAACCGGTATGGAGGAGAGAAAAGAAAAAAAATATAGCCCAGCCGCCCGCACGACCCTGCCTCCTCGAGCCCCAGCCTGCCGCCACCTCCTGCCCCACCCCGCCTCACGCGCGCCGCCCTCCGCCACCGCGCGCCGTCCGCCACTGCCGCCGCCACCTCCAGCCCTCCCCGCCCCGCGCCGCCCTCCGCCACCGCCGCCACCTGCAGCCAGCGCCGCACGCCTCCGCCGCCGCCACCTCCAGCCTGCCCCGCCCCGCGCCATGTGCCCCCGCCTGCTCGCAAAGGGCCTCGAGGCCTGCTGCCCCGCCCGGCTCACCCACCTCGCTCGAGGTTGGGCGAGCGCAGAAGCAAAGTTTGGGACAACGGATCGGAATTCATTGATTGGTTCTCTCTTTCTCTCCTCTCCCTTGGATTCATGGAGTTGGTGGACCAATCTTGCCTTCGTGGTGGCGGCGGAACGAGCTCCGTGAGATCAGGTGGGCTTGCTTCTGGTAATCTCAGTTTTGTTAGTAGAGAGTGGTTAATTTAGTGTTCATTGGCAACAAAAAGAAGTGAATAATATCATGCCATAATTTAGTGTTGCTTCCCGGTCCTGGATAGATGATGTATTGTACTTCTGCATAAGCTAGGAAATCTACAAATATATTATCTGCAGACTATTTGTCCATACTTCTCCAAGATTTGAACATATACCATCTTTGTTGATCGATTTTATTACTAACTAGCAGATTCCTCCTGGTGTTTGGTACGTTTTCGGCTGGTTTGATTTACTAGCTACGTCCAAGCAGGGCACTGGACTGATTTCATGAGGATTACTAGCTACATCCCAATCCAAGCTAGCTGACTTACTAGCTACGTCCCAAGCAGGCCAATCCAATATGTTGATCGATTTGATTGTTCCGGCTGGAAATTAACACATCTGGAGGTCAGGGGGTGCGTCATTCACACTAGATCGTACCCGGAGTTCTACAATTAGGTATGATTACAACTAGGAAGCTAACCTTCCTGGATAACTATTTTAGTATCTGTTTTTATTTATTGATGATGAGAACTAAATAAATTGGCTACTGTCATGTTCCTCCCTTAAAAAAAAGATTCTGGTAGATGTGCTTCACAATAATAATGGTAATACCTAAAGGAGTTCTTGCTGCAAGTTAGCGCATATATATATATATATATATATATATATATATATATATATATATATATATATTCTACGGTACCACGTACCTGCGTTACTGGTTTGCGTTAAGGATTTCGCTACTGTCGCCAAGGTATCTACAGAATTACAAATATGATGGAACATTGCTACCTCTTGAGCATTGCATTGGCTTTCCATTAAAGAGGAAAGGATGATGCAGTAAAGTAGTGTAAGTATTTTCCTCAGTTTTTGAGAACCAAGGTATCAATCCAGTAGGAGGCCATGCTCAAGTCCCTCGCACCTACACAAACAAATAAAAACCTCGCAACCAACGCAATAAAGGGGTTGCCAATCCCTTCACGGTCACTTACGAAAGTGAGATCTGATAGATATGATAAGATAATATTTTTGGTATTTTTATAATAAAGATGCAAAGTAAAATAAAAGGCAATAAAAATAGCTATTTGTTGGAAGATTAATATGATGGAAAATAGACCCGGGGGTCATAGGTTTCACTAGTGGCTTCTCTCAAGAGCATAAGTATTACAGTGGGTTAACAAATTACTATTGAGCAATTGATAGAATTGAGCATAGTTATGAGAATATCTAGGTATGATCATGTATATAGGCATCACGTCCGTGAGAAGTAGACCGACTCCTGCCTGCATCTACTACTATTACTCCACACATCGACCGCTATCCAGCATGCATCTAGAGTATTAAGTTCAAAAGAACAGAGTAGTGATTTAAGTAAGATGACGTGATGTAGAGGGATAAACTCATGCAATATGATATAAACCCCATCTTGTTATCCTCGATGGCAACAATACAATACGTGCCTTGCTGCCCCTGCTGTCACTGGGAAAGGACACCGCAAGATTGAACCCAAAGCTAAGCACTTCTCCCATTGCAAGAAAGAACAATCTAGTAGGCCAAACCAGACTGATAATTCGAAGAGACTTGCAAAGATAACTAATCATACATAAAAGAATTCAAAGAAGATTCAAATATTGTTCATAGATAAATTTGATCATAAACCCACAGTTCATCGGTCTCAACAAACACACCGCAAAACAAGATTACATCAAATAGATCTCCACGAGAATCATGGAGAACTTTGTATTGAGATCCAAAGAGAGAGAAGAAGCCATCTAGCTATAACTATGGACCCGAAGATTTGAGGTAAACTACTCACACATCATCGGAGAGGCTATGGTGTTGATGTAGAAGCCCTCCGTGATCAATGCCCCCTCCGGCAGGACGCCGGAAAAGGCCCCAAGATGGGATCTCACGGGTACAGAAGGTTGCGGCAGTGGAATTAGGTTTTCGTGGATGCTTCTGTTGGCTTGGGGTACGTAGGTATATATAGGAGGAAGAAGTACGTCGGTGGAGCAACGTGGGCCCCACGAGGGTGGAGGGCGTGCCCCCCTGCCTCATGCTCTCCTGGTTGATTTCTTGACGTAGGGTCCAAGTCCTCTGGATCACGTTTGTTCCGAAAATCACGTTCCCGAAGGTTTCATTCCATTTGGACTCCGTTTGATATTCTTTTTCTGTGAAACTCTGAAATAGGCAAAAAAACAGCAATTTGGGCTGGGCCTCCGGTTAATAGGTTAGTCGCAAAAATAATATAAAAATGTATAACAAAGCCCCTTAATCATCCAAAACAGAATATAATATAGCATGAAGCAATAAAAAATTATAGATACGTTGGAGACGTATCAAGCATCCCCAAGCTTAATTCCTACTCGTCCTCGAGTAGATAAATGATAAAAACAGAACTTTTGATGCGGAATGCTACTTGGCATAATTTTTTTAATGTAAATCTCTTAATTGTGGTATGAATATTCAGATCCGAAAGATTCAAGATAAAATTTTAATATCGACATAAAAGTAATAATACTTCAAGCATACTAACTAAGCAATTATGTCTTTTCAAAATAACATGGCCAAAGAAAGTCCATCCCTACAAAATCATATAGTTTAGTCATGCTCCATTTTCGTCACACAAGAATGCTCTCATCATGCACAACCCCAATGACAAGCCAAGCAATTGTTTCATACTTTAGTAATCTCAAACTTTTTCAACCTTCACGCAATACATGAGCGTGAGCCATGGATATAGCACTATGGGTGGAATAGAATATAATGATGGGGGTTATGTGGAGAAGACAAAAAAAGGAGAAAGTCTCACATCAACACGGCTAATCAACGGGCTATGGAGATGCCCATCGATTGATGTTAATGCAAGGAGTAGGGATTGCCATGCAACGGATGCACTAGAGCTATAAATGCATAAGAACTCAACAAAAGAAACTAAGTGGGTGTGCATCCAACTTGTTTGCTCACGAAGACCTAGGGCATTTGAGGAAGCCCATTGTTGGAATATACAAGCCAAGTTCTATAATGAAAAATTCCCACTAGTATATGAAAGTGACTTAACAAGAGACTCTCTATCATGAAAATCATGGTGCTACTTTGAAGCACAGGTGTGGAAAAAAAGATAGTAGCATTGTCCCTTTTCATTTTATTTTTTTGGGCCTCCCTTTTTTTATTTGGCCTTTCTCTCTTTTTTTGGGAGAATTCTCTATGAATGATGATCATCACACTTCTATTTATTTACAACTCAATGATTACAACTCGATACTAGAACAAGGTATGACTCTATATGAATGCCTCCGGCGGTATACCGGGATAGGCAATGAATCAAGAGTGACATGTATGAAAAATTATGAACAGTGGCTTTGCCACAAATACAATGTCAACTACATGATCATGCAAAGCAATATAACAATGATGAACGTGTCATGATAAACGGAACGGCGAAAAGTTGCATGGCAATATATCTCGGAATGGCTATGGAAATGCCATAATAGGTAGGTATGGAGGCTGTTTTGAGGAAGATATAAGGAGGTTTATGTGTAACAGTGTGTATCATATCACGGGGTTTGGATGCACCGGCAAAGTTTGCACCAACTCTCAATGTGAGAAAGGGCAATGCATGGTACCGAAGAGGCTAGCAATGATGGAAAGGTAAGAGTGCGTATAATCCATGGACTCAACATTAGTCATAAAGAACTCACATACTTATTGCAAAAATCTACAAGTCATCAAAAACCAAGCACTGCGCGCATGCTCCTAGGGGGATAGATTGGTAGGAAAAGACCATCGCTTGTCCCCGACCGCCACTCATAAGGAAGACAATCAAAGAACACCTCTTGTTTCAAATTTGTTACATAACGTTTACCATACGTGCATGCTACGGGACTTGCAAACTTAAACACAAGTATTTCTCAATTCCATAACTACTCAACTAGCACAACTTTAATATCACTACCTCCATATCTCAAGACCTCATCAAGCATCAAACTTCTCTTAGTATTCAGCACACTCATAAGAAAGTTTTTACTAGTCTCGAATACTTAGCATATTAGGATTCATTTTCCTATTTAAGCAAATTACCATGCTGTTTAAGACTCTCAAAATAATATAAGTGAAGCATGAGAGAATAATAGTTTCTATAAAACAAAACCACCACCGTGCTCTAAAAGATATAAGTGAAGCACTAGAGCAAAAACTATGTAGCTCAAAAGATATAAGCGAAGCGCATAGAGTATTCTAATAAATTCCGAATCATGTGTGTGTCTCTCAAAAGGTATAGCAAGGATGATTGTGGTAAACTAAAAAGCAAAGACTCAAATCATACAAGACGCTCCAAGAAAAACACATATCATGTGGTGAATAAAAATATAGCTCCAAGTAAAGTGACCGATGGAAGTAGACGAAAGAGGGGATGCCTTCCGGGGCATCCCCAAGCTTTGGCTTTTTGGTGTCCTTAGATTATCTTGGGGTGCCATGGGCATCCCCAAGCTTAGGCTCTTGCCACTCCTTGTTCCATAATCCATCAAATCTTTTACCCAAAACTTGAAAACTTCACAACACAAAACTTAACAGAAAATATCGTGAGCTCCGTTAGCGAAAGAAAACAAAACACCACTTCAAGGTACTGTAATGAAATCATTCTTTATTTATATTGGTGTTAAACCTACTGTATTCAAACTTCTATATGGTTTATAAACTATTTTATTAGCCATAGATTCATCAAAATAAGCAAACAACACACGAAAAACAGAATCTATCAAAAACAGAACAGTCTGTATTATCTGTAACTAACGCAAAGTTCTTGAACTCAAAACATTCAGAAAAAATAGGGAGACCTATACAATTTGTTTATTGATCAGCAGCAATTGGAATCAATATTTTATCACGTTCTGGTGATTTTTAACAATTGTTTTCGTGAATAGAAAGTTTCTGGAATTTTCAGCAAGATCAAATAACTATCATCCAAGAAGATCCTATAGGTTTAACTTGGCACAAACACTAATTAAAACATAAAAACAAATCTAACCAGAGGCTAGATCAAATATTTATTCCTAAACAGAAGCAAAAAGAAAAAAAAACTAAAAATAAAATTGGGTTGCCTCCCAACAAGCGCTATCGTTTAACGCCCCTAGCTAGGCATAAAAGCAAGGATAGATCTAGGTAATATCATCTTGGGTCTTTAATTTTTTTGCGGAGTTAAGCTCGAATCCGGGAGGTTCTTTACGTTTCCCTTCATATTCGGAAATTTTGAGATCTAAAGAGTCCAACCGCTTATTGCAAATGGTAATCAACATATTCATGCGGTGGAGATTCCCGCTAACACTCTTAAGAGGATCAAGAGATTTTTATAAAATCTTCGTTACTTTGCAAATTTTCTCAAGAACTTGCATTTCTTCTTGGGTATGATGAGGCCCCATTTGTTGAGGTAGTGTTCCCACTATACCTTCTATAATTTCATGCGCAATACTGGGATCAATTTCAATAAAATTGCCTTTGGCAACGCAATCCAAGAGTTGTCTATGAGACATATTCAATCCAACATAAAAGTTGCGAAGCAAAATTCTAAAATTCACCTCTAGGGTGCAATTTCGATAAAATTCCATCATTCTAAACCAAGCATCTTTTAAGTTTTCTCCTTGTCTTTGTTTGAAGTGAAGAACCTCAAACTTGGGAGACAAAGGAGTAGATAAAGGACTAGCCATAACGATGAAACAAGCGGAAAAGAGGCGAACGAAAAAGAGAGGGCGAATAAAATGGCAAGGGTGAAGTGGGGGAGAGGAAAACGAGAGGCAAATTGCAAATAATATAATACGGGAGATAAGAGTTTGTGATAGGTACTTGGTATGTTGACTTTTGCGTAGACTCCCCGGTAACGGTGCCAGAAATGGCTCGTTGACGGGAAATCAAATCTTGACTTGACTTGGTGTAAGCCTCCCCGGCAACGGCGCCAGAAATCCTTGTTGCTACCTCTTGAGCACTGCATTGGTTTTCCCTTGAAGAGGAAAGGGTGATGTAGTAAAGTAGCGTAAGTATTTCCCTCAGTTTTTGAGAACCAAGGTATCAATCCAGTAGGAGGCCACGCTCAAGTCCCTCGCACCTACACAAACAAATAAAAACCTCGCAACCAATGCAATAAAGGGGTTGTCAATCCCTTCATGGTCACTTACGAAAGTGAGATCTGATAGATATGATAAGATAATATTTTTGGTATTTTTATAATAAAGATGCAAAGTAAAAATAAAAGGTAATAAAAATAGCTAATTGTTGGAAGATTAATATGATGGAAAATTGACCCTGGGGCCATATGTTTCACTAGTGGCTTCTCTCAAGAGCATAAGTATTATGGTGGGTAAACAAATTACTGTTGAACAATTGATAGAATTGAGCATAGTTATGAGAATATCTAGGTATGATCATGTATATAGGCATCACGTCTGTGACAAGTAGACCGACTCCTGCCTGCATCTACTACTATTACTCCACACATCGACCACTATCCAGCATGCATCTAGAGTATTAAGTTCAAAAGAACAGAGTAATGATTTAAGTAAGATGACATGATGTAGAGGGATAAACTCATGCAATATGATATAAACCCCATCTTGTTATCCTCGATGGCAACAATACAATACGTGCCTTACTGCCCCTGCTGTCACTGGGAAAGGACACCGCAAGATTGAACCCAAAGCTAAGCACTTCTCCCATTGCAAGAAAGATCAATCTAGTAGGCCAAACCAAACTGATAATTCAAAGAGACTTGCAAAGATAACCAATCATATATAAAAGAATTCAGAGAAGATTCAAATATTGTTCATAGATAAACTTGATCATAAACCCACAATTCATCGGTCTCAACAAACACAACGCAAAAGAAGATTACATCGAATAGATCTCCACGAGAATCATGGAGAACTTTGTATTGAGATCCAAAGAGAGAGAAGAAGCCATTTAGCTAATAACTATGGACCCGAAGGTCTGAGGTAAACTACTCACACATCATCGGAGAGGCTATGGTGTTGATGTAGAAGCCCTCCGTGATCAATGCCCCCTCCGGCAGGACGCCGGAAAAGGCCCCAAGATGGGATCTCACGGGTACAGAAGGTTGCGGCGGTGGAATTAGGTTTTCGTGGATGCTTCTATTGGTTTGGGGGTACGTAGGTACATATAGGAGGAAGAAGTACGTCGGTGGAGCAACGTGGGCCCCATGAGGGTGGAGGGCGCGCCCAGGGGGGTAGGCGCACCCCCTGCCTCGTGCTCTCCTGGTTGATTTCTTGACGTAGGGTCACGTTTGTTCCGAAAATCACGTTCCCGAAGGTTTCATTTCATTTGGACTCCGTTTGATATTCTTTTTCTGCAAACTCTGAAATAGGCAAAAAATAGCAATTTGGGCTGGGCCTCCGGTTAATAGGTTAGTCCCAAAAATAATATAAAAGTGTATAACAAAGCCCCTTAATCATCCAAAACAGAATATAATATAGCATGAAGCAATAAAAAATTATAGATACGTTGGAGACGTATCAAGCATGATTTTGCTAATGTCGGTTACAAATATGATGCAACATAAGTTTGCTAATGTCGGTTACAAATATGATGCAACATAATTTCTTAGGCTTAAGTATATGAGCAAATAGTTGGAGAGCTACGAACTAAAGAAATATCACACTCTACAATTCTTGTCTAACTGAACCAAGTTCAATTTTGAGTATAGAGAAATGTAATAGAGCAACCATTTCAAAGTTGCATCTATTTTAAGAAAGTGATGAGATGAATGTAGGGCATGCTTATCGAATGTAAATGGACACAATATTCATCCCTTACAATAGGAGTATAGAAGCTTATACCTTACTTATTCAATAATATGGTACGTGCAACAGAGGAACTTGATGCAACAGACCACCCTCCATTTACAAACCTTTCGATGCAGCATTAGAAATTGTGCCATATGTAATGGCAATGCATTTCTTCCGTTTTGGAAGTTATATTATGAATTTTAGGTATGTCTTATAGTTTGTCAATAACCAATGTGTCATGACAATACAAAAATGATTTTGCATATGAAAACACTAACAGGGTACTGTCTATAGATCAATACTTACCATGAATTTCTCCAATCCATATTGTGAGGCCGTCGATTCAATCGTACACTAATCATACACACAAATGTGTACGATCAAGATCAAGGACTTACGGGAAGATATCACAACACAACTCTAGATACAAATTAAAATAATACAAGCTTTATATTACAAGCCAGGGGCCTCAAGGGCTCGAATACATAAGCTCGAATACACAAGAGTCAGCGGAAGCAACAATATCTGAGTACAGACATAAGTTAGACAAGCTTGCCTTAAGAAGGCTAGCACAAAAGCAACATCGATCGAAAAGGCAAGGCCTCCTGCCTGGGAGCCTCCTAACTACTCATGGTTAGCGGCGGCCTCCACGTAGTAGTAGGCACCCTCAGTGTAGTAGCAGTCGTCATCGAAGGTGGCGTCTGGATCCTGGGCTCCCCCATCTGGTTGCAGCATCCGGGAAGAATGGAAAGAGGTGGAAAAAGGGGAGCAAAGCAACCATGAGTACTCATCCAAAGTACTCGCAACCAAGGATCTACACTACATATGCATCGGTATCAATGAAATGGGATGTATCTGTGTACTGGACTGTAGAATGCCAGAAGAGAAGGGGGAAAGCCTAGCCTATCGAAGACTAGCATCTTCAAGCGTCTTGCAGCATCAGAAGAGATAAGAGTAGCATAAAGTAAAGTAGTAGTAGTGTTATCAACCTCGGCTAGAGATCCTTTCTCGACTCCCTGTGAGAAAGCAATCCCAGAGCCATACTATCCAGTTATCACCTCAAGTATCCAGTTCTAGTTGTATCGATCGGGATACAACTCCAAGTGTCCGTTACCGTAGGACAGGCTATCGATAGATGTTTTCTTCCCTGCAGGGGTGCACAAACTTACCCACCATGCTCGATTAACTCCGGCCGGACGCACTTTCCTGGGTCATGCCCGTCCTCGGCCAAACAATACGCTGCAACCCGAACTAGGCATAATAGAGAGGTCAAGCACGCCGGACTAAACCTATGCCCCCAAGGGTCATGGGCCATCGCCCGGGGAACTCCCGCACGTTGCGTGGGTGGCCGGTGAGTAGACCTAGCTACCTCCTTAAAAAGGCAGGTGCTTACGCAGTCCAACCCGGCGCGCGCCGCTTAGTCGCTGACGTCCATTAAGCTTCGGCTGATGCATACGACGCAGAATGCCCATACTATGCCCACGTGATGGTTAGTGCTATCAGGCCAGAGGCCCCTTGGATCAAATATCCAAATCGTAGTGGATTAGGAGCACGCGGTAACGAGCAGAGACTCACGATCAATGTGACCATGTCGTCCCGTCTCGAGGACTTGTGGCAAGGGCGAAGAATGCCCGGGCATGCCTCGTAAGTATCTCACGGGCACTATCCAGGTCAACCCGACTCCACATCACTCGCAATTAAGCTCGCGTGGGTACCGCCCCAGGGCCGACCCGTCTTTAGTAACCTGGTTCAGTGTAAAGTCATAGTAACCATAGTAACTGTGTGTCTAACACCAAGGGGAACCCTGAGGAACCACCCTCGGCGGATTCCACTCGATGTAATCATCAAGGTGAACATAAGAGGAACCACCCTCGAGGTTCACACTTGAGGGATTGCACGATAGAGTCGTATCGGAAGTGGTTAAGGAGGAAATCACCCTCGATGACCACGGCCGAATAGCTACACTACATAGATCTCATCAGGAGTGATGTATGAGGTTCCACCCTCGGCACTCGATGGTAACTCTGCATAGTCGAGCAACAAAAGGGGCGTGATGTGATGTGAGGTGTCGGGCTCTGGTCATCGATCACATTGATCGAGTCATCGATGATGAAGCAGGGGCAACAAGGACAAGATGGGGGTCATTGATGGATCACTAACCAACCTATACTAAGCAGTTTAGGATAAGCAAGTAGGTAACAATAAGAAGGTTACAAAAGCAGGCTATGCATCAGAATAGGAGCAATCAATTACAGTAGAAAAATCTAATGCAAGCATGAGAGAATGGAATGTGCGATATCGGGATGATCAAAGGGGGGGCTTGCCTGGAAGCTCTGCTGAAAAGGAAGAAGTGTCGTCGTTGACGTAGTCGATCACAGGGGCAACATCGGTCTCGGGGTCTACCGGAGAGAAGAGGGGGAAGAAACAATAAATACATAGCAAATAGATGCATCACTAAGCATAACATGGCAATATGCTATGCCGGGTGTGACCTAACATATGGCTACATGATATAGGTGAAGGGGGAATTCAACCGGGAATGTTTTCCCGGTTCCGGACCTGTGTCAGACAGATGACCGGAGGGGGAAAGTTCCATGTTCAGCACGCTAGGTGCATGTGACAAATGAACGGACCGTGTATTCGGATTCATTGGATTTTTCTGAGCAACTTTCATGTAGAAAACATTTTCATCCGAGTTACGGTTTATTTTCTATGAATTTTCAAAGATTAAACCATTTTCTGGAATTATTATTATTAACAGAAATGGAATATGACGTCAGCATGACGTGTTGATGACCTCAGCAGCCAACAGAGCGGCTGACCAGGTCAAACCTGGCCAGTGGGTCCAGTGGGACCCACATGTCATAGATAGAGAGCTAACAGAGTTTTAAAACTAACTAAACAAAGTTATTTAGCAGGTAGGCCCCACCTGTCATAGACTAATTAACTAAACTAATTAGTTTTACTTATTAAAACGTTTTAATTAGAGGATTAAGCGGTAGGGCCCGCACGTCAACGTCACAGGGACGCCTAGTCAGCACATTGATTGGGTCAACGGTTAGCGGGACCCACTGGCAGTGGCTCAGTGGCGTGGTCCAGGGCTGCCGCGTCAGCGCCACGTCGGACGGCGACCGGAGTCGCACCGACGACCATTCCCGCGGACAAATTTTGCCGGAGATGGCCGGAAAACGGCTACAAGGCACGATTCGCCGCGTTTTCGGTCACATTCGAGAGCTGGTGTCGGCGCGCATCGCGCTGTGCCACCGGTTGGTCTTGGGGAGGCTCGATACGATGACGGTGAGCACCTTAGCGCTCGCCAGAGTTCGGCCATAGGCGGCGTGAACGACAGAGGCCATGGGGAGGGGATCTAGCAACACGAGCGGCCGCGGTGAGGGGACCTGAGCACGTTCCCATGCTCGGGCGAGCCTAACAGCGACTACAGCGTCGGCGGCAAGCTATGCGACGGAGCTGGGTTCGTGCGGTGATGGCAGAGGCTGCCACAACATGCGAAAGAGCACGGGGAGAGAGGGAGAGGGAGGAGGAGCTCACTGGGCTCCTGTAGGTGTGCTCAGTGGGCTCGGGGGAGGCGCGAGGTGGCCGAATTCGACGCCGGTGTTCGTCGGAGCAGAGGAGGAAGAAGAGGACACCTCACTCACTGTGGGGACTCCTGGCTTGGTCCGGTGGTCGAGGAAGACGTCGCGGGGCACGACGATGCTCGGGGACTCGACGGAGAGGGACGGGGACAGCGGTGGCCGCGGGATCGACCGACGCACGGCGACGGTGGTGCTGGGGAGGAGTGAGCGCGTGAGGAAGAGGGAAAAGGTGTATCTGGGGGAGGAGAGGTGCAAGTGGGAGTGGGGAGTGGGGAGGGAGCCCGAGGAGTCAGGGCTGCCCTTATCCTCTCGCCGGCAATGTGGCTACGCGGGGCACCGCGCCGGGTCCGGCAGGAACGAGCTGGGGGGGGGGCTCGGTCGCGTGAATAGAGAGAAGGAGAGGGATGACCGGGGAGGGGAGTGGGTCGGCCTAGGTGGGTCGGCTGGCTGGGTGGGCCTAAGCCCAAGTGGGGCAGGGGCTTTCTCTCCCCTCTACTTTTCCTTTTCTCCTTTTTTTGTTTAATAAACAGAGAAAGAAAGGGAGTTAATTGGGCATCCAAATATCTTAAATAAATTATGGAACTGGGCCCATAAAATCCAAGGAATTTTTAGCCAGTGCCACAAAAAGTTCGGAGGCCAAGGGATGTCATTTACGTTTTTCACAATTAAAATGACATTCAAAAATGCTGAAGTTGCAATGAAATAATTGCTAATGTCCATCTTAGCACAATGGTGATTTGTTTTCCTTAACAATTGAATGTTATGGAATTTTGGCTAAATGATGAACATTTTTCTAGCAAGTTTTGTGCAACTTCAAATTTCACTTTGAATTTGAATAGAATTCAGAGAAGGGACTTGAGTTCAGATATTATCCCAACATGATTAAGCTTTGTAAAACAAGATGACTTGGCACTAATCATAAGGGATTACTGTAGTGTGATGCTGGGGATGTTACACATACCTCTTTTAGATAGTAGCAAAAATATGGGAGATGTTACAATAGAAGTACATGATGATGGCTGATCTGTTATGTCAACAAGGTAATATGGCAGGTCCGGAAAATTTTGCGACCCTTAAACATGTCAGTGCATTGTCACAAACCTTCCTTGAAGATAGAGAAATGCCAATGACCTTTATCCGACTCCTGAGTTTCAGAGGTAATGGATGGCACAATTGTAGAGTTTGTTTTTCAGATAAAGAACAGAGGGCTAGATTCTCCTAAAAAAGTGATGGCCGCCAAACCTCACAAAAATCAATCGGCCATTAATTTACTGGACTATTTTTCAGCCTAATTAGTGGAGACTTAGAGAGTGGCAAAAATGTTTTAAAAAACTAATATAAAAATATGAAATATTTAGTTATTCTCTATATCCGAAAAAGCAATAAAGAACTTTGTGTTAGGCAGTGCACTACTGGAGTGTGTACTGCGACTATTACTGCACCGCCGAGGAAGGCTTGATCTTTCCCGCAGGTCCACCTTCTTTGCCTTTCCGTTCTTTGAACTGGATCAGTTTTGATATTCTAACATTGATGGAAAATCATTATCATCTGTAAAGCGACATTTCATTTTATGATTTTTAGCAGAGGCTCGCATCAAGGTCTTGGTATGGGGCCGCTGGGGCCGGCAATGTCCTACTACTTAGTGAAAGTCGTTGCTGCAGGGGCTGATTTTACCTTCTTTCAAGTGTTCTATTCTATTTAGTGCAATTGGTTCGAGTTAAACTAACTGAAACAGTTGTTTCCCATGATAAGATTGCAGTTTCTATGATTCAGTGTGCAGTCCAACCTGGCTTGGCACATGCACATTCCAAAGTAACACTTTGTTCTGAAGTAAAAAAGATAAGAAAAAAGAAATTTCGAGCCTTGCAAAATAATGCAATTTTACTCCAAGATTTAATGGTGTATTGTGAGTAATACTCAACTCCTGGTCTATGATCTGTCGTCGCTGACCTCACCGGTGCGCCTACCCCTACCCCAAGTGCCCCCACACCCATGGCCTTCCACTGTTGGCGACCTGCTCCTCCGGCAAGATCCCCTCCCACGCAGGATGGTGACCATGACCCAGCCCCATGCGTGCACGCCGCCGCCCCATCCGTCGTGGCACCACCCTCTCTGTTCTCTCTTAGAGCAAGCGTGGATCCTCCATCATGGTACTGCCTCACCCATCACATAGAGCAGGCTACAGCAGAGCTCCTAGCCGACACTTATCTAGGAGCGGCACCACTAGCTGCTCGAAAAAATAGAACAAGGCTGCATAGGCTTCCAGCATGAAGCCTGTGATTTGAGGCAGTCCTTTCCGCTCCACCTCATGCCCGTGCATTGTTGGTACGCGTATTTGAGCTCAAGTGTGTGCGCGTCTCTGCAACCGCAAAACTAGAGACCGAAATCAATGGATTTGATTGGTAAGTGATGGAAAAAAGGAGAGGAATAGCAGCAGGCAATAGAAGGATTTTTGAATAGATACTTTTTTCTCTGTAGAATTTGTAACTGTTACCCGATAGTTAATAACTGAAGCCTTGCGCGTGTCTTCTTCTTAAGTTTTGCACAAGCAGCAGCGCTAAAATTTACCATGTTATGTTTTCATTAGCCCGCGCTAAAGTGTAGATGTTATGCTGACCAATGACCATAAACTATACATGATTGGGCAAAGAATTACTCTGGTGACCCAGAGATAGATGAAGCTTTAAAGAAGGGAGAAGATGCTGGGCTTGCCTTGGTTAGCAGCAATTACCATTTCATTTTTGTGTTTATCAGCATAAGCTAATATCTGGAAGCAGGGCTTGTTTACTCTGTAGTCCTGCAATTTTTCATGTTCCTGGTGTCACTTTCCCAGTACTCTTCTGTAGCAGTGTTGTTGGGGATTGTAGCAGAAATTCAAAATTTTCTACGCATCACCAAGATCAATCTATGGAGTAATCTAGCAATGAGGGAAAGGAGAGTGCATCTACATACCCTTGTAGATCGCTAAGCGGAAGCGTTCAAGTGAACGGGGTTGATGGAGTCGTACTCGTCGTGATCCAAATCACCGATGATCCTAGCGCCGAACGGACGGCACCTCCGCGTTCAACACACGTACGGTTGGGAGACGTCTCCTCCTTCTTGATCCAGCAAGGTGAGAGGAGAAGTTGAGGGAAAACTCCGACAGCACGACGGCGTGGTGGTGATGGAGCTCGTGGTTCTCCGGCAGGGCTTCGCCAAGCACTACGGAGGAGGATGAGGTGTCGGAGGAGGAAGAGGGCTGCGCTAGGGGAAGGGTGCGGCTGCCCTCTCTCTCCCTCACTATATATAGGGGGAAGGGAGGAGGGGGAGGTGCCCTAGGGTTCCCCAGGGGAGGGGCGGCGGCCACAGGGGAAACCCTAGATGGGTTTGGGCGCTCTCACCCCCTAGGAAACTTGCCCCCCAAGCCGGGAGGGGCGGCTGCCCTAGGGGTGGCGCCCCCACCTCTCCTGGTTATGTGAGATGGGGTGGGAGGGGCGCTCAGCCCCTTAGTGGGCTGATGTGCCCTCTCCCCTTGGCCCATAAGGCCCCCCAACGCTTGCCAGGGCCTCCGAAACCCCTTTCTGACACGCTGGTCATCACCTGGTACTCCCGGAACAATTCCGGACTCCAATACCCTTCGTCCAATATACCGATCTTCACCTCCAGACTATTCCGGAGCTCCTCATCATGTTCGGGATCTCATCCGGGACTCCGAACAACCTTCGGTAACCACATACTATTTCCCATAACAACTCTAGCGTCACCGAACCTTAAGTGTGTAGACCCTACGGGTTCGGGAACCATGCAGACATGACCGAGACAACTCTTCGGCCAATAACCAACAGCGGGATCTGGATACCCATGTTGGCTCCCACATGTTCCACGATGATCTCATCAGATGAACCACGATGTCGAGGATTCAATCAATCCCGTATACAATTCCCTTTGTCCAGCGGTATTGTACTTGCCCGAGATTCGATCGTCGGTATCCGATACCTTGTTCAATCTCATTACCGGCAAGTCTCTTTACTCGTTCCGTAACACATCATCCCGTGATCAACTCCTTGGTCACATTGTGCACATTATGATGATGTCCTACTGAGTGGGCCCAGAGATACCTCTCCGTTACACGGAGTGACAAATCCCAGTCTCGATTCGTGCCAACCCAACAGACACTTTCAGAGATACCTGTAGTGAACCTTTATAGCCACCTAGTTACATTGTGACGTTTGTCACACCCAAAGCACTCCTACGGTATCCGGGAGTTGCACAATCTCATGGTCTAAGGAAATTATACTTGACATTAGAAAAGCTTTAGCATACGAACTACACGATCTTTGTGCTAGGCTTAGGATTGGGTCTTGTCCATCACATCATTCTCCTAATGATGTGATCCCGTTATCAACGACATCCAATGTCCATGGTCAGGAAATCGTAACCATCTATTGATCAACGAGCTAGTCAACTAGAGGCTTACTAGGGACATGGTGTTGTCTATGTATCCACACATGTATCTGAGTTTCCTATCAATACAATTATAGCATGGATAATAAACAATTATCATGAATAAGGAAATATAATAATAACCAATTTATTATTGCCTCTAGGGCATATTTCCAACAGTCTCCCACTTGCACTAGAGTCAATAATCTAGTTCACATCGCCATGTGATTAACACTCACAGGTCACATCGCCATGTGACCAACATCCAAAGAGTTTACTAGAGTCAATAATCTAGTTCACATCACTATGTGATTAACACTCAATGAGTTCTGGGTTTGATCATGTTATGCTTGTGAGAGAGGTTGTAGTCAACGGGTCTTGCCATATTCAGATCCCTATGTATTTCGCAAAACTTTACATCGTAGATGCTGCTACCACGTTCCACTTGGAGCTATTCCAAATTATTGCTCCATTATACGTATCCGGTATCTCTACTCAGAGCTATCCGGATAGGTCTTAAGCTTGCATCGACGTAACTCTTTATGTCGAACTCTTTGTCACCTCCATAACCGAGAAACATTTCCTTATTCCTCTAAGGATAATTTTGACTGCTATCTGGTGATCTACTCCTAGATCATCTTTGTACCCTCTTGCCAGACATGTGGCAAGGCACACATCAGGTGCGGTACTTAGCATGGCATACCATATAGAGCCTATGACAAAAGCATAGGGGACGACCTTCATCCTTCCTCTTTCTTCTGCCGTGGTCGAGCTTTAAGTCTTAACTTCATACCTTACGACTCAGGCAAGAACTCCTTCTTTCGCTGATCCATCTTGAACACCTTCAAGATCATGTCAAGGTATGTGCTCATTTGAAAGTACCATTAAGCGTTTTTGATCTATCCTTATAGATCTTGATGCTTAATGTTCAAGTAGCTTAATCCAGGTTTTCCATTGAAAAACACCTTTCAAATGACCCTATATGCTTTCCAGAAATTCTACATCATTTCTAATCAACAATATGTTCACAACATATACTCATCAAAAATTATATAGTGCTCCCACTCACTTCTTTGGAAATACAAGTTTCTCATAAACTTTGTATAAACCCAAATCTTTGATCATCTCATCAAAGCGTACATTCCAACTCCGAGATGCTTACTCCAGTCCTTAGAAGGATTGCTGGAGCTTTGAATACTTGTTAGCATCTTTCAGGATTGACAAAATCTTCTGGTTGTATCACATACAACCTTTCCTCAAGAAAATCATCAAGGAAACAATATTTTGACATCCTATCTGCAAGATTTCATAAATAATGCAGTACCTGCTAATATAATTCCAACAGACTCTTAGCATCGCTACGAGTGAGAAAGTCTCATCGTAGTCAACTCCTTGAACTTGTCAGAAAAAATCTTAACAACAAGTCGAGCTTTCCTACTGGTGATACTTACCATCATGGTCCGTCTTCCTTTTAAAATCCATATGTACCCAACAGCCTTACGACGATCAAGTAGTTCTTCCAAAGTCTACACTTTGTTTTCACACATGGATCCTCTCTCGGATTTTATGGCCTCGAGCCATTTTTTGGAATCCGGGCCCACCATCTCTTCTCCATAGCTCGTAGGTTCATTGTTGTCTAACAACATGATATCTAAGACATGATTACCGTACCACTTAGGAGTAGTACATATCCTTGTCGACCTACGAGGTTCGATAGCAACTTGATCCGAAGCTTCATGATCACTATCATTAACTTCCTATTCAACAGATGTAGGCGCCACAGAAAACATCTTTCTGTGTTGCATCACTCTCTGGTTGAAGTAAAGGTTCGACAACCTCATCAAGTTCTATCTTCCTCCCACTCAATTCTTTCGAGAGAAACTCCTTCTCGAGAAAGGACCCGTTCTTAGCGACAAACAATTTGCCCTCGGATCTGAGATAGAAGGTATACCCTACTGTCACCTTTGGGTATCCTATGAAGATGTGTTTGTCCGCTTTGGGTTTGAGCTTCTCCGGCTGAAGCCTTAAGCATCGCAGCCCCAAACATTAAGAAGTGACAACTTTGATTTCTTGCCAAACCAATGTTCACACAACGTCGTTTCAACGGACTTAGATGGTGTCCTATCTAAAGTGAATGCAGCTGTCTCTAACGCATAACCTCAAAATGAAAATGGTAGATTGGTAAGAGACATCATACATCGCACCATATCTCATAGGGTTCGATTACGATGTCCGGACACACCATTACCTTGTGGTGTTCCAGGTGGCTTCAACTATAAAACAATTCCACAATGTCTTAAGTGATTGCCAAACTCATAACTCAGAAAATCCCCTTTTGATCAGATCGTAGGAACATGATCTTATTGTTATGATGATTCTTAACTTCACTCTGAAATCGCTTGAACTTTTCAAACGTTTCAAACTTGTGCTTCATTAAGTAGATATACCTATATCTACCCAAATCGTCAGTGAAGATGAGAAAATAGCGATATCCACCGCACGCTTCAATTCTCATTGGATCACACGCATCAGCATGCATGATTTCCAACAAGTCACTTGCCCATTTCACTATACCTGAAAACAGGGTCTTAGTCATCCTGCCCATGAGGCATGGCTCGCATGTGTCAAGCGATTCAAAAATCAAGTGACTCCAAACATCCATCGACATGGAGTTTCTTCATGCATCTTACGCCAATATGACCTAAGCGGCAGTGCCCCAAGAAACTGGTACTATCATTATTAACTCTACATCCTTTGGCGTGAACATGTGTATTATCACGACCGAGATTCAATGAACCATTCACATAGGGTGCATGACCATGAAAGGTATTATTCATGTAAACAGAATAACCATTATTCTCTAATTTAAATGAATAACCGTATTGCAATGAACATGATCTAATCATATTCATGCTCAACGTAGACACCTGATAACATTTATCTAGGTTCAATACTAATCCCGAAGGCAGATGGAGCGCGCGATGGTGATCTCATCAACTTTGGAAACACTTCCAACACACATCGTCACCTCGCCCTTAGCTAGTCTCCGTTTAGTCCGTAGCTTTTGCTTCAAGTCACCAATAATAGCAACTGAACCGGTATCCAATACCCAGGTGCTACTAGGAGTACTAGTGAGGTACACATTAATAACACGTATATACTTTGTTGAAGTTGCCAGCCTTCTTATCTATCATACATTTGGGGTAATTCCGCTACCAGTGACTGTTCCCCTTACAATAGACGCACTCAGTCTCGGGTTTGGGTTCAACCTTGGGTTCCTTCACTGGAGCGGCAACTGGTTCGCCATCCATGAAGTTTCCCTTTTAGCCCTTGCCCTTCTTGAAACCAGTGGTCTTGTTAAACCATCAACACTTGATGCTCCTTCTTGATTTCTACCTTTTGCGGTCTTAACCACCGCGAACAGCTCCGGGATCAACTCCATCCCTTGCATGTCATAGTTCATCACGAAGATCTAGTAGCTTAGTGATAGTGGCTAGAGAACTCTATCAATCACTATCTTATCTGGAAGTTAAACTCCCACTTGATTTAAGTGATTGTAGCACCCAGACATTCTAAGCACATGCTCACTAGCTGAGCTATTCTCCTCCATCTTGTTGGCAAAAGAACTTGTGAGAGGTCTCACACCTCTCAACACGGGCATGAGCCTGAAATCCCAATTTCAGCTCTTGGAACATCTCATATGTTCTATGGCGTTCAAAACGTCATTGGAATCCCGATTCTAAGCCGTAAAGTATGGTGCACTAAACTATCAAGTAGTCATCAGGATGTGTCTGTCAGGTGTTCACAACATTCACAGACGACGTTGTAGGGGTTTGCACATCGAGCGGTGCATCAAAGACGCAAGCCTTCTGTGTAGCAGTGAGGACACTCCTTGGACTACGGACCTAGTCCGCATCATTGCTTACAATATCTTTCAACTTAATCTTTCTCTAGGAACGTATTGAAACAGGGAGCTACAACGTGAGCTATTTATCTACAACATATTTGCAAAGACAATTTAGACTATGTGCATGATAATTGAGTTCATCTAATCAAACTATTTAATGAACTCCCACTCAGATAGACATCCCTCTAGTCATCTAAGTGAAACATGATCCGAATCGACTAGGCCGTGTCCGATCATCACATGAGACGGACTAGTCATCAACGGTGAACATCTCATGTTGATCGTATCTTCTATACGACTCATGTTTGACCTTTCGGTCTTCCGTGTTCCGAGGCCATGTCTGTACATGCTAGGCTCGTCAAGTCAACCTAAGTGTATTGTGTGTGTAAATCTGGCTTACACCCGTTGTATTCGAACGTTAGAATCTATCACACCCGATCATCACGTGGTGCTTCGAAACGACAAACCTTCGCAACGGTGCACAGTTAGGGGGAACACTTTTCTTGAAATTTTAGTGAGGGATAATCTTATTTAAGCTACCGTCGTTCTAAGCAAATAAGATGTAAAACATGATAAACATCACATGTAATCAAATAGTGACATGATATGGCCAATATCATTTTGCTCCTTTTGATCTCCATCTTCGGGGCTCCATGTTCATCGTTGTCACCGGCATGACACCATGATCTCCATCATCATGATCTCCATCATCGTGTCTTCTTGAAGTTGTCTCGTCATCTATTACTTCTACTACTATGGCTAACACTTTAGCAATAAAGTAAAGTAATTGCATGACGTTTATGTTGACCCGCAGGTCATAAATAAATTAAGACAATTCATATGGCTCCTGCCGGTTGTCATACTCATCGACATGCAAGTCGTGATTCCTATTACAAGAACATGATCAATCTCATACATCACATATATCATTCATCACATCCTTTTGGCCATATCACATCACAAGGCATATGCTGCAAAAACAAGTTAGACGTCCTCTAATTGTTGTTGCAAGTTTTTACGTGGCTGCTATAGGTTTCTAGCAAGAACGTTTCTTACCTACGCGAAAACCACAACGTGATATGCCAATTTCTATTTACCCTTCATAAGGACCCTTTTCATCGAATCCGATCCGACTAAAGTGGGAGAGACAGACACCCGCTAGCCACCTTATGCAACTAGTGCATGTCAGTCGGTGGAACCAGTCTCACGTAAGAGTACATGTAAGGTCGGTCCGGGCCGCTTCATCCCACGATGCCGCCGAATCAAGATAAGACTAGTAACGGCAAGTAAATTGACAATATCCGCGCCCACAATTGCTTTGTGTTCTACTCGTGCATAGAAACTATGCATAGACCTAGCTCATGATGCCACTTTTGGGGATCGTAGCAGAAATTCAAAATTTTCTGCGGATTACCAAGATCAATCTATGGAGTAATCTAGCAACGAGGGGAAGGAGAGTGCATCTACATACCCTTGTAGATCGCTAAGCGGAAGCGTTCAAGTGAACGGGGTTGATGGAGTCGTACTCGTCGTGATCCAAATCATCGATGGCACCTCCGCGTTCAACACACGTACGGTTGGGAGACGTCTCCTCCTTCTTGATCCAGCAAGGTGAGAGGAGAAGTTGAGGGAAAACTCCGACAGCACGATGGCGTGGTGGTGATGGAGCTCGTGGTTCTCCGGCAGGGCTTCGCCAAGCACTACGGAGGAGGATGAGGTGTTGGAGGAGGAAGAGGGCTGCGCCAGGGGAAGGGTGCGGCTGCCCTCTCTCTCCCTCACTATATATAGGGGAAGGGAGGAGGGGGAGGCGCCCTAGGGTTCCCCAGGGGAGGGGCGGCGGCCACAGGGGAAACCCTAGATGGGTTTGGGCGCCCTCACCCCCTAGGAAACTTGCCCCCCAAGCCGGGAGGGGCGGCTGCCCTAGGGGTGGCGCCCCCACCTCTCCTGGTTACGTGAGATGGGGTGGGAGGGGCGCTCAGCCCCTTAGTGGGCTGATGTTCCCTCTCCCCTTGGCCCATAAGGCCCCCAACGCTTGCCGGGGCCTCCGAAACCCCTTTCGGACACGCTGGTCATCACCTGGTACCCCCGGAACAATTCCAGACTCCAATACCCTTCGTCCAATATACCGATCTTCACCTCCGGACTATTCCGGAGCTCCTCGTCATGTCCGGGATCTCATCCGGGACTCCGAACAATCTTCGGTAACCACATACTATTTCCCATAACAACTCTAGCGTCACCGAACCTTAAGTGTATAGACCCTACGGGTTCGGGAACCATGCAGACATGACCGAGACAACTCTCCGGCCAATAACCAACAGCGGGATCTGGATACCCATGTTGGCTCCCACATGTTCCACGATGATCTCATCAGATGAACCACGATGTCGAGGATTCAATCAATCCCGTATACAATTCCCTTTGTCCAGCGGTATTGTACTTTCCCGAGATCCGATCGTCGGTATCCGATACCTTGTTCAATCTCGTTACCGGCAAGTCTCTTTACTCGTTCCGTAACACATCATCCCGTGATCAACTCCTTGGTCACATTGTGCACATTATGATGATGTCCTACCGAGTGGGCCCAGAGATACCTCTCCGTTACACGGAGTGACAAATCCCAGTCTCGATTCGTGCCAACCCAACAGACACTTTCAGAGATACCTGTAGTGAACCTTTATAGCCACCCAGTTACATTGTGATGTTTGGCACACCCAAAGCACTCCTACGGTATCCAGGAGTTGCACAATCTCACGGTCTAAGGAAATGATACTTGACATTAGAAAAGCTTTAGCATACGAACTACACGATCTTTGTGCTAGGCTTAGGATTGGGTCTTGTCCATCACATCATTCTCCTAATGATGTGATCCCGTTATCAACGACATCCAATGTCCATGGTCAGGATACCGTAACCATCTGTTGATCAACGAGCTAGTCAACTAGAGGCTTACTAGGGACATGGTGTTGTCTATGTATCCACACATGTATCTGAGTTTCCTATCAATACAATTATAGCATGGATAATAAACGATTATCATGAACAAGGAAATATAATAATAACCAATTTATTATTGCCTCTAGGGCATATTTCCAACAAGTGTTTTGTGCTAAAAAGTGAAAATTTCAACGTTTTGCAGTCACTACCAGCAAGTAATAGCACTGAATATTATTTTAAATAGAATATGAAATCAAGCTTTCAGCTGCATCTTTTAGCATCCTAGCGCTCTCATCAACTTCAGAGTTACCACTGGGGTCACTTTTCTCAAGAAATCTGGAAAGAAGCGAGGATTCTCAAGTAAGATAAGTCTGCTTACAAAAATTTGTCAACTGGAAAGTAGATAAGAGACTCATGAAGTAAGAAGACATGCCTACATATTATACATAGCAGGCTTCTGACTTCTCTGATTCTTCAAGCCTTGAGGCTGTGAAACATCTATGCTATGTCGCCACCTTCATTTGATTAGGTACATTCAGATTCAGTTTGTTTATTACTTTATGGATGCTTCTCTTCTCATTGCAGTGTTGGGCAATTTGATGAGAAATTATCTTCTCTTTGACGGTCCAGGTTCAGCGTTCACTGCTATGAAAGAAGAAGGCATAGATTTGCCTTGTGGAATTTCCAGTAGAATGGCAGTGAGAACGAGTAAATATCTATGATAGACAAGATCGCGCCGACTTAGGCTACAATTTCACTATAAATTTGGATGCTGTTAAATCCTTTCTCCTACGATTTTAATCAGTGGTCATGAGTAACAGTACTAAATTTTCAACTGATTTGAAGAGGCGCATGTTTCATCATTGTTATCATTCTTTCTTACTAAGTGCTTGTTCATTTGTTTTTTAATTATATTGATGCTACTTTGCTTGTGTCAAAAGAATTAATATAATTTCTGTTTTCCATATTGATAAACAACTCCCTTGACAAGCACAACTATAGTATGCTACCCACTATGTTGTTTACTTGTTTTGCTATTCAGTACATGTGAGATTCATGTTTGTACTTCACAACAAGAGTAAACTTTATTGATTTAACTTCTACGCTGGTTGTATCTCGTTCGTGGGAAGATCAGAAATTGATTGAGCATGATGTGTCACCTTATTTGAACTCCGTTTGTCAGATATTTTTCACCTGAAGCATTATCATCTAGGAAGTACACCAAGAATTACGAAAACATCAGGCCATTTGAGAGTGGGGGTTAAACATCCCTGGAGTTCTTCTCCCTTAAATCTTACTGCAGCCTTTTTATTCACATTTCCTGTTGTGTAGTTGGTGACTACGAGGAATTGTTATCCACTTGAGAAAATAAATATTAAATCGATGATGCTCTCAAAAGTAAAATGACTTTCTGATCTGGATAGTGACAATCTGAGCACCAATATAAAACTTATAAACATTTTTCCATGTTTGTTATAAGGATCTTTTCATTTTCCTTGTATATTAAACTTGAGAATATTATTCCACATTACTTCAACCATTCCTTTTTATGTGTTTGCAGTATGATTGTATGGTTCTCACTCAAAGTAGAGGCCCAACAAACTTTTTTTAAGTAGGAGTCTAAAACTACAAATCCATCTATTCCTAGATGGAGCGGGTTGGAGTTGAGCCTACAATTGAGCGGGTAGTTCGGTGGCACTGGCATCTAGGTGAAAGTTTATAGGATGGTTAGTAAAGCAAATTTGTTCATGAGGAAATGTGCTGGCAAAACATTGAGTCAGAGTGCAAGTCAAATGCTCTTAAAAATTTGTCACTTTTCTTTAATTACAATTTTTTTTAGTTAGCATTGATTTACAAAATAAAATCATGCGGCCTTTTTGCCCTCTCATCAACCATTGTATTTTTGAGTCGTATCAGTCTATGTAAAAGAATTCAGTACCTTATGTTTTGTATATTTGGAAATGTCTAAAGGCGTGGTGTTACATATAACTGTATGTTATGCTTGCCTATGACTTTCCCCGTAGCCTTAGTATGGTCATCGTTTCTCTTTCATATCCTTAATCTTAAATTTAAAAATATGAACCATTGCGTTGTGCTAAAATTTACCATTATTATTTGATTTATTTATAGGCAATAGTTCTTCTAGAAACAAAAATGTAAATTTCGTGTAACAAGCTAAAATTGAATCTTCTCTGTTGCAGTTGGGAACATGTCACATGACTACTGAGCTGGCATTATTTGCAAATTCTGTTAGTTGACAATGTTGATGTGTATCTTTGACGCCATTCAATTTGAACCACCAAATAATAGAAGTTGTTCGATTGATACAATATTTTTGGGTTTCTAAGCACATGCTTATTTATTTTGTATTCGCTCTAACGCATGGTCTTCTATGCTTATACAAAATGTCAACCACTAGAAAACCACTAAAATTTGTATGCCTCATTGCAACGCACGGGCCCTTGTGCTAGTAGTATATTTATATGTGAAACCTCTCTTTATTTATTACTTCCTATTAATTTCAACAATGGCCAAAACTATGTTTGTCAATTCTCAACAAATTTTATTCATCACACTATTTATATGTGAAGTCAATACTCTCCATAAGATCATTATATAATCTTTTTATTTCTTTTATTCTTTTATTTTTCTCAAGATCATAGCAAGAAAACAAATCCCTCAACTCAAAACTACTCTTTATTATATAACTTACAGACTTGATTACATAGATAGAACTCAAAGAAAAGCTCAAAACTAGATCATACTAAAAACTTTTATTCTACTAAATCAAGATATAACTAAAAGGATCGAACTAAGAAAAACAATAAAGGTAAAGATTTGATGGTGATACGATACCGGGGCACCTCCCCCAAACTTGGCACAAGCCAAGGGGAGTGCCCATACCCATATACTCATGTATCCTTCTTCGGAGGTGGTGATGATGGAGTTGATGATGCGGGGAGCTTATCCCCCGTCTTCCAAGGCATAGGTTCACCATCATAAGGTGATGATCGAGTCTCCAAGATCCTCAAATCTACAACCAAACTCATCCTCTTAAATATGTATTCATACTCACAATTTTTCTTTTGGAGGTCATAGATCTAGGCTTGGAGATGCTCGATTTTCTCGTGAAGCTTGAAGATGGCCTCTCCGATGTTCTTGGCGTCCAACTTGTGGTCACGAGTAAATTGCATGATCATGGAGTGATTGGCGTTGAGCCCGCGTTCCACCATCCCTTGTCACTTGAAGACTTCCTGCTCCATTGCTTCGAGCCTTGTCTCCATGCTTCGGGTCCTCCTTGGCCCTTGAACATCATGGATGTGCAGCACCCCTCATGCATCTCAATGGTTTGCGGGTGTTGCAGCACCTCCGCAAGGTATTGATGACCTTCTCAAATAACTTGCCCTTTGGAGCACTTCGGGGCGTCATAGCGATCTAGATCCATCAGAAAAATAGCTTGCAATGACAACTGATGATTTTGTTATGGTACGGTGGTCAAAACCTTTGGGAGATTATATAATGTATTTTACCGACCAAAAGAAGTATACAGCAAGAAAATGGAGTCCGGAGGGCACACGAGGTGGCCACAAGCCTCGGAGGCGCGCCCAAGGGGGTAGGGCACGCCCCCAAGGCTTGTCGCCTCCTCGTGCACTTTTCGGACTACTTTTTATTTTCTTAATTTTTAAATATTTCAAAACAGAGTAAAATTGCCATTGGAAAAGTTTTGGAGTCGGTTTACTTACCGTATCACATACATATTCCTTTTCGGGAGTCTGGAATGTTCTCGTAGGTCTCCCTTATGTACTCCTCTGGAGTTATGGTATTAACAATATTGGTTTCAACATTTATGGGAGTACCTGATATATAATGTTTGATTCTTTGCCCGTTTACCACCTTCGGGTTATTGCCTTAAGCATTGTTGATTTTGATGGCACCGGAACGATAAACTTCCTCGATAATGTAAGGACTTTCCGACTTAGAGAGAAGTTTTCATGCAAAAAATCTTAAACGAGAGTTTTATAGCAAGACATGGTCACCCACATTAAATTCATGCTTTTGTATCCTTTTGTCATGCCATCTTTTTAACTTTTTCTTTAAACAACTTGGCATTTTCATAGGCTTGGCTTCTCCATTCATCAAGAGAGCTAATGTCAAACAACCTCTTCTCACTGGCAAATTTGAAATCATAGTTGAGCTCTTTAATTGCCCAATAAGTTTTATGTTCTAGTTCAAGAGGTAAGTGACATGCTTTTCCGTAAACCATTTTATATGGAGACATACCCATAGGGTTTTTATATGCAGTTCTATAAGCCCATAATGCATTATCAATTTTCTTAGACCAATTCTTTCTAGATCTATTAATAGTCTTTTGCAAAATCAATTTTATTTCTCTATTACTCAGTTCTACTTGACCACTAGACTCAGGGTGATAAGGAGATGCAATTATATGGTTAACATCATACATAGCAAGCAATTTTTGGAAAGCACCATGAATAAAGTGTGAACCACCATCAGTCATTAAATATCTAGGGACTCCAAACCTCGGAGAAATAACTTCTTTAAGCATTTTAATAGAAGTGTTATGATCAGCACTACTAGTTGGAATAGCTTCTACCCAGTTAGTAACATAATCAACAACAACCAAAATATGTGTATACCCACTAGAGGAAGGAAAAGATCCCATATAATCAATGCCCCAAACATCAAATGGTTCAATAATAAGTGAATAACTCATAGGCATTTCCTGATGTCTACTAATACTACCAACTCTTTGACATTCATCACAATATAAGACAAACTTACGGGCATCTTTGAAGAGTGTAGGCCAATAAAAACCAGACTGTAATACCTTGTGTGCAGTTCTATCTCCAGCATGGTGTCCTCCGTAGGCCTCGGAATGACACTTGTGTAGGATCTGTTCCTGTTCATGCTCAGGTACACAACGTCTGATAACACCATCTACTCCATCTTTATAAAGGTGTGGGTCATCCCAAAAGTAGTGTCTTAAATCATAGAAAAACCTTTTCTTTTGCTGGTATGTGAAACTAGGTGGTATAAATTTAGCAACAATGTAATTAGCATAATCAGCATACCATGGAGTACTACAAGAAGCATTTATGACCGCTAATTGTTCATCAGGAAAGCTATCATCAATAGGTAGTGGGTCATCAAGAATATTTTCTATCCTAGACTAGTTGTTTGCTACGGGGTTCTCAGCTCCCTTTCTATCAATAATATGCAAATCCAATTCTTGTAGCAAGAGAACCCATCTAATAAGTCTAGGTTTAGCATCTTTCTTTTCCATAAGATATATAATAGCAGCATGATCAGTGTGAACAGTTACTTTGGAATCAACAATATAAGATCTGAACTTGGCACAAGCAAATACAACTGCTAAAAATTCATTTTCAATAGTAACATAATTTCTTTGAGCACTGTCTAGAGTTTTACTAGCATAATGGATAACATTTAATTTCTTATCAACTCTTTGACCTAGAGTAGCACCAACAGCATAATCACTAGTATCACACATAATTTCAAAGGGTAGGTTCCAATCAGGTGGTTGAACAATAGGTGCAGAAATTAAGGCTTTCTTAATAAATTCAAACGCTTCTTCAAAATCATCATCAAAAACAAATGGAACATCTTTTTTGCAAAATATTAGTGAGAGGCCTAAAAAATTTAGAGAAGTCTTTAATAAATCTCCTATAGAAACCAGCATGACCAAGGAAACTTCTTGTACCTTTGACATCTTTAGGACACGACATTTTTTCAATAGCATCAACTTTACCTTTATCCACTTCAATACCTCTTTCAGAGATTTTGTGCCCCAATACAATACCTTCATTAAGCATAAAGTGGTACTTCTCCCAATTCAAGACAAGATTAGTTTCTTCACATCTCTGCAAAACTCGATCTAGGTTGCTTAAGCAAGCATCAAAAGAAGTTCCGTAAACGGAGAAGTCATCCATGAAAATCCTAACAATCTTTTCACAAAATTCAGAGAATATAGCAGTCATTCATCTTTGAAAGGTAGCAGGTGCATTACATAAACCAAAAGGCATACATCTATAAGCAAAGGTACCAAAAGGGCATGTAAAACTAGTTTTTTATTGATCCTCTTGTGACACAGGTATTTGAGAAAAAACAGAATAACCATCTAGAAAGGAAAAGTGTGTATGTTTGGATAGTCTTTATAGAATTTGGTCAATAAAAGGTAGAGGATAATGATATTTCCTAGTAGCTTTGTTTAATTTTCCAAAATCAATTACCATTCTATAACCTGTAACAATTCTTTGCGGAAGCAATTCATTTTTATCATTAGGAACTATAGTACTACCTCCCTTCTTATGGACACAATGAACAGGATTTACCCATCTACTATCAGCAATAGGATAGATTATATACCTTCTTCTAGAAGCTTTAATATTTCATTTCTTACCACTTCTGTCATCAACAACTAGTTTAGCATGAGGCTCCATATTAATTTTATGCTGACATAGAGTGGGACTAATGCCCTTAAGATCATCTAGAGTATATCCAATAGCAACACGGTGCTTCTTCAGAGTTTTCAATAACTTCTTTTCTTCATGCTCTGAAAGGTTTGCACTAACAATAATAAGATATATCTTCTTTTCATCAAGATAAGCATATTTCAAAGTATCAGGTAATTGTTTAAGATCAATCACGGGATCACTCTTGGGTGGTAGAGGATCTCCAAGAACCTCAACAGGCAAATTGTGTTTCAAAACAGGCATCTGTTTAATGAATATTTCATCTATTTCATTTCTTTCATCCATGAACATGTCATTTTCATGGTCTATCAAGTATTGTTCTAAAGGATCAGTACGAGGCACGACAATAGAAGCAAGACCAATAATTTCATCCTTACTAGGCAATTCTTTATCATGGGATTGCCTACGAAATTTGGAGAAATTAAACTCATGAGACACATCCCCGAAACTTACACTAACAACTTCTTTCTCACAATCTATCTTAGCATTAACAATGTTCAAGAAAGATCTACCAAATATAATGGGACAAGAATCATCTTGTGGGGAACCAAGAACAAGAAAATAGTAGGGTATTTTATTTTCCCACACAAGACTTCAACATCTCTAACAATCCCAATTGGTGAGATAGTATCTCTATTACCAACTTAATAGTAGAATCAATATCTTCTATTTCAGTAGGTGAAATATCATTAAAAATGTCTTGGTATAAAGTAAAAGGAATTGCACTCACACTAGCACCCAAATCACATAAGCCATGATAACAATGATCTCCTATTTTAACAAAAACAACAGGCATGCCAACAATAGGTCTATGTTTATCCTTATTATCGGGTTTAGTGAACCCACAAGTATAGGGGGTCGCAACAGTTTTCGAGGGTAGAGTATTCAACCCAAATTTATAGATTCGACACAAGGGGAGCCAAAGAATATTTGAAGGTATTAGCAGCTGAGTTGTCAATTCAACCACACCTGGAGATTAATTATCTGCAGCAAAGTGATCAGTAGCAAAGTAGTATGATAGTTTTGATAGTAGTGACAACAGCAATAGTAACAGTAACAGTGACAACAGTATTTTTGTAGCAAGTGCAACAGTAATGATAGCAGTAGTAACTTAGCAAGAACAATATAGGATAAATTCGTAGGCATTGGATCGGTGACTTGTTGGATGATATTCATCATGAGACAGTTATAACCTAGGGCGATACTGCACTAGCTCCAGTTCATTAATATAATGTAGCCATGTATCCTGTAAATAGTCATACATGCTTATGGAAAGAACTTGCATGACATCTTTTTTCCTACCCTCCCGTGGCAGCGGGGTCCATATTGGAACCTAAGGGATATTAAGGCCTCCTTTTAATAGAGAACTGGAACAAAGCATTAACACATAGTGAATAGATGAACTCCTCAAACTACGGTCATCACCGGGAGTGGTCCCGACTATTATCACTCCGGGGTTGCCGGATCATAACACGTAGTAGGTGACTATAACTTGCAAGATTGGATCTAGAACATGGATATAATGGTGATAACATAAACAGTTCAGATCTGAAATCATGGCACCCGGGCCCAATGTGACAAGCATTAAGCATAGCAAAGTCATAGCAACACCAATCTTAGAACATAGTGGATACTAGGGATCAAGCCCTAACAAAACTAACTCGATTACATGATGAATCTCATCCAACTCCTCACCGACCAGCAAGCCTACGAAGGAATTACTCACTCCCGGTGGGGAGCATCATGGAATTGGCGATGGAGAAGGGTTGGTGATGACAAAGAACGAAGATCCCCCTCTCCGGAGCCCCAAACGGACTCCAGATCAGGCCTCCTGATGAAGAACAGGAGGTGACAGCGGCTCCGTCTCATGGATCACGATAATTCTATCTCCCTGTTTTTTCTGGAAAAATAGAATTTTATAGCGTCGGTTTCAGGGTCTGTGGGGCCACTAGGTGGGGACAACCCACCTGGGCACGCCTGGTGAGGGGGGCGCGCCCTGGTGGGTTGTGCCCACCCAGGTGCCCCCCTCCAGTAGGTTTTGGCTCCAGAAATTCTCTTATTTGTTATAAAAATTCCTTGCAAAGTTTCGTTCCATTCTGAGAACTTTTATTTCTAAACTAAAACAACACCATGGTAGTTTTGTTGAAAACAGCGTCAGTCCGGGGTTAGATTCATTCAAATCATGCAAATTAGAGTCCAAAACAAGAGGAAAAGCGTTAGGAAAAGTAGACACGTAGGAGACGTATCAACTCCCCCAAGCTTAAACCTTTGCTTGTCCTCAAGCAATTCAGTTGATAAACTGAAAGTGAAAAAGAAAAAAAATCTTACGAACTCTTTTAATCTTGTTTGCATAAATAAACTTAAATAGCACCTAGGTTTTCAGCCAATATTATAACTAACCATGCCGATAATAACTCATAAAAATTATATTAACTCATACCAATGACATAATCAGCTAGCGAGCAATAATAAGACATCTCAAACAGCAACACGTTGTCAAAACGACCATGATATAATATGACAATAGTGGTATCTCGCTAGCCCTTTCTGAGACCGCAAAACATAAATGCAGAGCACCTCCAAAGTTCGAGCGGTGACTAAACATTGTAATTCATGGTCGAAAAGATCCAGTCATGATGCACCCAACGTTAGCTACACACAATGCATCAACATGACAGCAGTGCTCTCAGGTTCTGGCGCTTATTTTAGAAGGTGATGACACAACATAAAAGTAAATAGATAGTCCCTTTGCAGAGGGAAGCAGTGATTTGCAGAGGTGCCAGATCTCAAGTTTTTAAAACAGAGGTAAATGATATTTTGAGACATGCACCCTTCTCATTTACTTTACGACCATCAGTTATCAATATCTTCCATGCTAAACACGCTAGTGGCGGTTCCCAAGCGATAAAGTAATGGTTTTGACTCCATTGGGAGTTTTTGTTTGATTATTTGTAAGCTCTTTTATTTTTGCAGTTTGGGACTGGGCATCCCTATTACCGCCCTTTTCTCGTGCGATGGCGAGTGAATAAACACTCGACCTGAGAATAACCCGCTTAGCATGGAAGATAGCGACTACCTCCTGTCGTTCCATGAACGATCCAGGCACACAAAAAGGATATTTACTTGAAGTTTTTTAGAGGTGGCACATGCAAATTTACTTAGGACGGCAGGGTAATACCGCATATAGGTAGGTATGGTGGATTCATCTGGAATAACTTTGGGCTCAAGGTTTTTGATGTATAAGTAGAATCCCCACTTAGTACAGGCGAAGGCTAGCAATTAGGTTGAGAAGCGGCCAGCTAGGGAGCAACAACGGTCATGAACATGCATTATAAATAAGTAACATTGGACACTGCATGAGTAGGATATGGACACCATGAATATAAATATCATAGAGGCTATGTTGGTTTTCATTCAACTACATGCATGAACATGTGCCAAGTCAAGCCACTCGAACATTCAGAGGAGGATACCATATCATCATACTACATCACAATCATTTTAACGCAATGTTGACATCCAAGATAAATCATTATCCACTCCTAGCTACTTATGCATGGCATGAGAAACTATAATCTCTAATTGTCATTGCAAACATGTTTAATCATAATGGGCTGAATCATGGATACTAGGTTAAACATATTTACACAAACAGAACAAGTCGAGTTCATACCCGTTTCTCTCTGCCACGGCCAGTTCATCGAATATCATCATTATTGCCTTTCATTTGCAAGATCGAACAATATGAAAATAATAATAGTGCAAAAATGTCGTGGACTAAGCTGGAATCTGCAAGACATTTTATTCAACAGGAGAAGACAAGGTAAAATGGGCTATTTATTAGATCAACAGTTATTCATATGAGAGCCACTCAACATTTTCATCATGGTCTTCTCCTTGGTACGACTCAAATAAAAAGAAAAGGAATTCAGAGAAACACACCGAAATATTTTTGGAGTTTTTGTTTTTCTTGAACAAGCAAATCAAAGGGAAAAGCAAAAACAAGAAAAACTATTTACACGGGAAAGCTCCCAGCAGGCAAAAGAAGAACAACGGAATCTTTTTGGGTTTTCTTTTTAGTGCTACAGTTAACTACTCTAGAAAGAAAATTAAAAAGAAGCAGGAAATATTTTTGGATTTTCTCAAGTTTTTCGAACACACAAGAAGAAAACAAGAAAATAAACATGGATAATACAATGAAAAAGTGTGAACACCGACAAATGGAATGAAATGTGTGAACATGAATGTAATGTCGGTGAGAAACACGTACTCCCCCAAGCTTAGGCTTTTGGCCTAACTTGGTAATCGGTCAGTAATCTGGATAGTAGTTGGCGTGGTAGCTCACGGAGGCTCTCTGTGCGGATGCCTCGCCCTGCCGTGCTAGCTCCACTGATGTGTTGTGAGCTCGGGCCTCTCTCTCAAGAACAAAGTATCTTCCTTTGTTGTGATAGTCAAAAAGAGCAGGCGCAGGCAAATATGTGTGCACAATAGATTTTTGTTTAAACAGCAAATTGTAAGTGAAAGTATGGACTTTTCCTGTGAGGATCTTATGACTCTTCAAAACATCAAAATCTAAATACTGCGTGGGTAGAATAGGGTCAAAGGGAAAAGGTGAAGCACCCAGCCTCGTGCTAAACGCGTGGCGTATATTCCACCATAGAAATAGCCACTATTAGCATTATGCTGAAGTTTGCGTGCAACAATTGCTCCTAGGTTATAACTCCTATCACCGGTTAGAGCAGTGCATATGAGGCTCAAGTCTGGAGCATAAAGTGTACTACAGTCTTGCTTGCCTACTATACATTTCCCATTAAATAATGCAAAGTACTGAATTGCGGGAAAATGAATGCTCTTTATTCTACCTTTTGTCACTCCCCTCGTCTCACCGTAGCAAAGACTAGTCAAAAATGATTGGTATTCATCCCTTGGCGGTTCGTCAAGCGAACCCCAAAATGGGAGTTTGCAGTGGTAAGCAAAATTCTCTAGTGAGATGGTAAATGGATTATCATAAAGCATAAACGACACCCTAGACTCAACGGGATGGAATTTAAATCCTTTGACAAACGATTCAGTGAGAATGTGGTGTTGTTCGCACTTATCTGAAATGTAGGGACCGAAACTGGCATTGTGAAAATATTGATCAAATTCCTCTTTAATGCCCACATGCACCATATAGTCATCGCAAGGCCATAAGCATGTTTTGGTGGCGGCATCTCGTGTGGAACTTTCACTTGGTTCAACATAAGACCGGCTAGCGGAGCTGTCACTAGAAGATGCCCCCGAGGATCTCCTCCTCGAAGAACTCCTTCCAAATAGGTTCATCTTGTTCGCGTAAAATTTTCTGAAAAATTTTGGGTGACAAATAATTTGTCAACAAAACTTTATTAAATTCATAGCAACTACGCATAGGGATACATAGGGGCCTTATCAAGCATTCTAACTACTTAGAACTCTAAGAATTCAACATGCAAGCTCATCATAGCAGCACCAAGAGTAGCTAATTATTCAAAATATAAACCACTAAAACAAAAAATAATTGGATAAATAGTGGAGTCACATACTAAGCAACAATCCCCCGAAACAGTTTCGGAAATGGAGCTTCGAGCAAAGAGAGCGAAATCCGCATGTTTGAGTGCAAGAACACGAAAGAGAGAGCAATGGAGAATGTTTTCTGGAGGTAGGTGATGATGTGGTGTGAAGAGATAAGTGAGGGGGCCCACGTGGGGACCACAACCCACCAGGACGCACCTGGGGGTCCTGGCGCGCCCAGGTGGGTTGTGCCCACCTGGTGCACCTCCCTATGATATTATTTGCACCAGAAATTCTTAAATATTCAGAAAAAAATCATATTAAATTTTAAGAGCATTCTGAGAACTTTTATTTTTGGGTCATTTTTTATTGCACGGGAAATTCAGAAAACAGACATAACATGGCATTTTATTTTATTTAACTATTAAAAACCGAAAACAAAAGGTAGGGATAGAAGGTAGTGCTTACTAAATTCATCAACTTCATACCGCTAAAAAATGATCCATTAATAAGGTTGATCAGGTCTTATTAACAACCACTTTCGATTAGCACGAAATCGAAGAACTTTCATAAATCACTAAGTTACCTCAACGGGGATGTGAATATCCCCAAAAGTAAGCATTCCATATTTCTTTTTGACAGTAGGTAGAGGTATTTGAAAACTTCCAATAGTGATTGTCGAAGATTTTTCAATAACATTAATACCATTCACTTGGAATTGTTTCTTCAGGAAGTGCATCGTATTCTCATTACCATTGATATGAAAAGTGACCTTGCTTTTATTGCAATCAATAACAGCCCCTGCAGTATTCAAGAAGGGTCTACCAAGGATAATCGACATGTTGTCGTCCTCGGGCATCTCAAGTATAACAAAGTCACTCAAAATAGTAACATTAGCAACAACAACGGGAACATCATCACAGATACCGATAGGTATGGCAGTTGATTTGTCAGCCATTTGCAAAGATATTTCAGTAGGTGTGCGTTTATTCAAATCAAGTCTTTTATATAAAGAGAAAGGCATAACACTAACACCAGCTCCTAAATCACACAAAGCAGCTTTCACATAATTCTTTTTGATGGAGCAAGGTATAGTTGGTATTCCAGGGTCTCCAAGTTTTTTAGGTACTCCATCGTTAAAAGTATAATTAGCAAGCATGGTGGAGATTTCAGCTTTTGGTATTTTTCTATTATTAGTGATGATGTCTTTCATGTACTTTACATAAGGAGGCATTTTCAAGATATCAGTCAAGCGAGTACGCAAAAAGACTGGCCTCAGCATTTCAGCAAAGCATTTAAATTCTTCATCATCTTTCTTTTTAGTTGACTTGGGTGGAAAAGGCATAGGTTTTTGAACCCACTGTGCTCTTTCTTTATCGTGTTTCTAGCAATGAAGTCTCTTTTATCATATCTTTTATTCTTAGGTTGTGGGTTATCAAGATCAACAGGTGGTTCTATCTCAACATCATTGTCTGGTTCTTTTTCATTGTTTGGTTGAGTATCTTCATGAACATCAGCATTATCTTTTTCATTATCGCTAGGTGAATGTTAGTTACGAGATTGAGTTTCAGCATCAGAAATAGAGACATCATTATCATTATCAGGAGGTTTTTCTACTTCAGGTTCACTAGAAGCATGCAAAGTCCTATCATTTTTCTGTTTCTTTTTCTTTTTAGGAGGACTAGGTGCAGTGGTGTTGTTCCTTTGTGAATTATGTTCAATTCTTTTTGGGTGTCCCTCAGGATAAAGTGGTTCCTGAGTCATTTTACCTCCTCTAGTTGCAACTCTAACAACAAAGTCATGTATGATGTTATTCATTTCATCTAGCAATTCTCTTTGAGATTTAGCAACTTGTTCTAACTGGGTTTGTACCATAGAAGCATGCCTCCCCACACCTCTAACATCATTTGAGATTCTAAATAACAAGTCACTCAAGCAAGCAATCATATCAGAATTATATTTCAATTGCTTCATAACATTTGCATTGAAGTGATCTTGTTTCCTAATATAATTCTAAAACTCATAAAGGCATTGGCTAGGGTGCATATTGTGAGGATTATCATTATCATTGAATTTCATTAGAGAATTTACCTCTACCACCTTAGGCAGTGGTGGTGTATCAAGTGTCGAGACCCCGATCCTAGGTCACACCGATCTAGCATGTAACACTTCGTATCACTTTGCGGCCTCACGCACGGTATTCCCATGGGTGCCACCTTACCTGGCCCGGGACCGTTTGCGCCTTTTGGCTCACGCATATGATAGTGTTGCTAGCATCTATATGACAGAGAACCCGGGCCGACATGACTAGTCGTGAACCCAAAGTAGCACTAACTTACGGGGACAGGCATACATGAATCAACCTCGAGCATGTCGGTCAACAGCGTATGAATTCGGGCTGTAGCACTGGGCTAATAGGACTCCGGGAACCCGCGCTGTAGCAGGCTAGGCAGGACTCTGGATGTTACCGCGTGACATTTCCCCGAAGGGACAGACACAGGAACGAAGTGAATCACATGCCGGCCAGTCAAGTGTTCCGGAGCAGTAGTGCTGGGCTAGCAGGACTCCGGTGAACTGGGCTGTAGCAGACTACAATGGCACATGGAAGCACAAGACTACATTTCCCCATAAGAGAGGCTACCAGAGGTAAACAACTAGGTTGACGGATCCCACACATAGCAATACACGTTACACGTACGCATAACATGCAAGTATGTGCTGTACAACATGGCATCACAACATAACTCAAACTCATATAGATAAAGGCCCAGAAGAGCCACATAGCATCAATACAAATAGGGGTCTCATGACCCATCATTCAGAGCATACAAGCAACAGAAGCATTACATGTCTGAGTACAGACAACTACAAAAGGAAAAGACTAAGAAGCCTGACTATACACGACCCTCCCAAGGGTACAAGATCGTAGTTGGGATACAAGCTACACGTCGAAGTCACTAGCGTAACCAACTGCAAAACATAAATAAGCAAACGTGAGTACAAAGGTACTCAACAAGTCTTACATCAGAACTATCTACATATGCAACATTATCAACAAAGGGGGTGGTGGAGTTAACAGCAGCAAGCCAGCTTTGACTCAGTGGCTAGCCTATACTACGAGTATCAGAAACTTCTTTGAGGTGAGAAGACGCACACGAGTCCACATATTCACCATATCAATACTCCACTATGGATCCGTTCCCGTCTCCCTACGAGAAGGCCATCCATAGCACTCACGCTTATCTTGCAGATTTTAGAGTATCCACTTCAAGTTGTCTATGTACTACATAAGTCCTCCAAGTTTCCATATCCGAGGAAAACGGCTATTCGAATAGATAATATTGACCCTGCAGGGGTGTACTTCTTCACACACGCTCTCGCCACTTATAGCCCTATACACGTCATGTACCTCGGCAACCTTCAAGCGGAAGTCGAGCAAGGGTGTCGGCCACGACCTGACTAACCACACAAGTCTCTCGTCCAGGTTTATCGCCTATTCGGGTTCCATCCGCAAGGAGATCCGGCCGGGGTGTCGCTCACGGCCCCAAACGATGTGTGCAGGGTTCCCAAGCCCACCATCCGGGTGCCACTTGGTACACCGTGCCATGGTGCCTAGTCTGTCCCAAGCCTGTCCCGTCGGACACCACCTGGTAGACAAGTAGCACTACCTACAAACGCCAGAAACTAGTTGCAACTCCTGGACAGAGATCAAGCGGATTAATAAGCCAAGAGGGGCCGGATAACCGGAACCCAATGTGTGGTAGTAACTGGACTTGGATAACATACACAGAACTCAGTGCTTAAGGATGGTTCCAATGAGACAACCCACCATGTACTCCTACATGGCCTCTCGTCGCTACCTTTACCAAAACGTGTTCACACACTTGGCCTTTACCGGTAGGACATGTTCACCACTCCGATTCATTCCCGATGAGTCAGACCTGACACAACTCTAAGCATAGCTGGCATAAAGAAAAACAAGCATGGATGAGCAGGCACATCAAGGCTCAAGAAACTCCTACTCATGCTAGTGGGTTTCAACTATTTATTGTGGCAATGACAGGTCATGCAGAGGAATGGGTTCAGCTACCGCAGCAAAAAGTAGCAGTTTGAATCGTTGTTGTCCTATTGCAGTAAAAGGAGCAGGAGCGAGAGAGTGGGATTTATCGAGATGCTCAAGGGGGTTTGCTTGCCTGATAGATCCACGAAGAAGCACTGCTCCTCAGACAGGTACTCGGGACACCTTCCGGAGTAGAACCTATCGAGAGGGGACGGTGCCGGCAATCAATAAACAACCATATGCAATAATATGATGCATGAAGATGACATTTCAAAGATGCTATGATTTGCCCTAATGCATCTAGCATCAATTTGGTTGAAGTCCATATGAAGCAAGGGTTCATATGCAAACCCCAAATTAAATATATAACATGCCATTATTACGTTTTCACTTATACAGCAAGTATAGGTTGGTTTTTCATGCATGAAACAAGCATAAATGGATTCCTTGCATTTTTCTTATGATTTTTCATATATAATTTATTTCATTCTGAGCTACGGTTTAATTTCTATGAATTTTAGAAGTTTTAGCTATTTTCTGAAATTTCCTAATTTATTTTAAATCCAAAAAATAGTTTATTGCGTCAGCGTGACGTCATGGAGGCGTCAGCAGGGTTGACCAGGTCAAACCTGACGTGTGGGAACCACACGTCAGTGACACTGGGGTTAACCCCGGGTCAAACCCGCACTGACCAGGGTTGACTTGGCTCTGGGGCCCACTGTCAGCGGCTGGTGGGGTGGCTAATGGTGGGGATTAGCGCTAATTAAGCTGCCACGTCAGCCTCGCCGGAGTTCGGCCGGCGACGACCAAACCGCGCGGCGGTGCTTCGCCGGAATGCGCTATAGGCGGTGGAAGAGCGCGCGGAGACCACCGGGGCGTAGCCCGTCGTCGTCCGCATCTAGTGGAGCATGTGGGATGAGCTGGGGAGGCCGGAGCTCACCGGAATGGAGCTCGCGGCGGCTGCCGAAGTTTGGGGCTGGTGCGGGTTAGCGCTGCGGTGTGCTAACGAGCGAGGCGAAGGTCTGGCGGGGCGCTATGCGTTGCGGGGAGCAAGTTGGACTCGCCGGGGTGACCATTTGGTCGCCGGAGCTGCGCCGATGACGAGCTCAAGCGGCGGCGGCTTCGGTCGTCAAGGGGGCGACGTCTACGGCTCGAAATCGAAGGGGAGGAAGGAGGGGATCCACGCAGGAGCTCACAGCGGTTCGTTCGGTGGCCTCAGCGAGCTCGGGGAAGCGTCGGAGCGGGCGCACGGTCGCCGGCTATCTCGGTGGCCCGAGGTTGAAGAAGACGGTGGTGCGGGCGTCCGACGGTGTCCGGCGTCGCTTGGCTTGGCGAGGAGGTCGAGAATGAGGTAGCGGAGCTACTGGGCACGTCGAGGGGTCGAGGGGGAGGCTCTGGGTGCGGCAACGGTGAGCGGCGGCGGCGGCTGCGTTCGATGCGTGCGAGGGAGAGAGCCAGGGGAGAGGATGGGGACGAGAGAGAGCGAGCGAGAGTCGGGGGATCGCGTGGCGTCCTCAGGGCGACGGGTAGACATGCAGGGAGGCAGGAGGTGGCCGGCGCGTGGCCGGCGCGCGGTGCGCACGCGCCCCTGCCTTCTGGCGCGAGGAGGGAGATGACTGGCGTGGCCAGTCAGCTGGGCCGGCTTGTTGGGCCAGAGCAGGTGGGCCGCCAGGTGAGGCCAGGTACGATTCCCTTTCTCTCTTTTATTTTGTTTTTGTTTTCTATTTTCAGACATTTGTTTTGTATCTAAAAGAAATGTTAAAACATTTCCATAAATGCTAAAAATAATTGTGGCATCTAGATATAATATTCTAGAGGCCCTCACCAATTCCCAACATTTTTGGAGCCATTAAAATATTTATATAATTTAAACAGCTCCAAATCAAATATTTATGCATTGATTCAAAATCCAAAATGTGTAGCAAAAATGTGCATCACCTCTGGTTGTTGTTTGCAACATTTTCCAAAGACCATGAACATTTTTGAAGAGCATTTTGGGTTTATTGAAATTCCAATTTTAATTTGAACCTATTTGAATTTGCTTTGGTGCTAGGGTTTGAAACATCCCCATTTCAATTTCATTTGAAAATTTAAACATGATGCACAAAGCAAGCCTAGGACCATACCAAAACTAGGGATGTGACAACTCGCCCCCACTCGAAAAAATCTCGCCCCGAGATTCAGGTGTTGGCGGAAAGAAAGCGGGGTACTCAAGTCGAAGATGATCTTCTCGCTCCCAAGTAGCTTCTCTCTCGGCATGATGAGACCATTGAACCTTGAGAAATTTGATGTTATGACATCGAGTGACACGCTCTGCTTGATCCAGAATGCGAACGGGGTACTCTCGATAAGTAAGGTTATCTTGGAGATCAAGCGTTTCGTGGTCCACTCCGCGGATGGGATCCGAGAAGCAACGCCTGAGTTGAGAGACGTGGAAGACATCATGAACTCGAGAAAGATGTGCGGGTAGTTCCAACTGGTAGGCAACCTCTCCTCGTTTAGCGAGAATGCGAAAAGGACCAATGTAGCGAGGAGCCAACTTGCCCTTGATACCGAAACGATGGGTACCCTTCAAAGGAGTAACCCGAAGGTAAGCCTTGTCGCCAACTTCATAAGCCACTTCCTTATGACGACGGTCATACTGGCTCTTTTGACGAGATTGGGCTGTTTTCAAATTCTCACGAATGATGCGAACTTGCTCTTCTGCCTCCTGGATCATATCCGGTCCAAAGAATTGTCTTTCACTGGTTTCTGACCATTTCAAAGGTGTTCGACATCTTCGTCCATACAGAATCTCGAAGGGTGCTTGAGGGAGTCCTGGATTAGGGGGTGTTCGGGTAGCCGGACTATACCTTCAGCCGAACTCCTGGACTATGAAGATACAAGATTGAAGACTTCGTCCCGTGTCCAGATGGGACTTTCCTTGGCGTGGAAGGCAAGCTTGACGATGCGGATATTCAAGATCTCCTACCATTGTAACCGACTCTATGTAACCCTAACCCTATCCGGTGTCTATATAAACCGGAGGGTTGTAGTCCGTAGGCAATCAACTCCATATACAACAATCATACCATAGGCTAGCTTCTAGGGTTTATCCTCCTTGATCTCGTGGTAGATCTACTCTTGTACTACCCATATCATCAATATTAATCAAGCAGGAGTAGGGTATTACCTCCATCGAGAGGGCCCGAACCTGGGTAAAAGACATCTTGTCCCTTGTCTCCTATTACCATCTGGCCTTGACGCACAGTTCGGGACCCCCTACCCGAGATCCGCCGGTTTTGACACCGACATTGGTGCTTTCATTGAGAGTTCCTCTGTGCCGTCACAATCAGGAAGGATGCCTCCTCCTGTCTTTAAAGACGGCGCTGTTTCTAAGGGAGCCTTGGCTGTCGGCCAAACCCTCCGGCTAGGTGGTTTTCTCACGACCGCCTGTTCGGCTGTTGCGCCGACGGTGACCTCTCGGGTCATCAAAAGCAACCTACGCGTCAGCTCGGAGCTCGTCGAGCAGCTAGATCCAATGGAGCTCTCTTCCGTAAACGAGCTCTTGGATCGCATCGCCGCCCTGGGGGTCGCTACGAATTATGACCAGGTTGGGCTTAAACCCGATCTAAGAGAAATTAACTCTCCCCAAGTCACCCACCACGTTGCCGTGGTAGAGGCGCAGTGCGGCGACCCTTCATCTATTTTAAGGACTAGCTACGTCCGAATTCCCGACTCCTCCAAGCCGGATACCCGCGGAGAGGAGGATGTAACTCAAGACCTGAGCTTAGGATCAGGCAACGGGCTAGATTCGTTGGACAACATCCAAGAATCCGAACTTCAGAGTTCGGAAACTCTTCGGCCTCCGAATCTTGGATTGGGTGAGGTTTCAGATTCAACGACACCCGCCCACCCGAACATAAGCGATCTCTCCCAAATCAGGCAGAGGCCCGAGGAAACAGTACATCATTACTGGGCCAGATTCCTCCTGGTTATGAACAGGATAAAGGATTGCCGCGAGGGAGACGCAATCTCAATTTTCTGCAGTAATTGCACAGACGAGGGAATCCTTAACGCCGTAAGTCGTCGTGATATTACACGCTTCGCTGACTTGGAGTCCATAGTACAAAAATACTGTGCGATGGAAAGCGCCTGGAATACCGAAATAAAGTTTTGGGATAATACGGCCTTGAATAGTAATCCCGTCCGAACTAAGAGGGGGCATCATCATAGGACACCCGGGATAAACACCAAAAAACCAAAACCCTCTACAGGGCATGGAACCGTACTGGAAAGGTGGCTTGATGGACCCTGTATAATTCACAGTACAGAGGACGCCACACCAACTCACAGCCTTAGAGCATGTTGGATACTCTGGCAGGTGGCTAAAATTGGCAAGGACCTCTTAATTCTGAAGGCCACAGAAAGCCAGCCCGAGGACACCAGTACCGTTCTCACAGTCTTTGAGACTTTCGCATCAAACAATATGCGAAAAAGAACACTCCGCAGCCTCGCCGAAGTCTATCAAGTTGCAACAATAAATCCATGGAGCGACACTGCTTTTACCTTCAACGCAAGTGATGAACCTAGATTCCGAACAGCCCGAGCATCAGCCGCATTGGTCCTCAGTCCCATAGTGGACGGCTTTTGCCTCACCAAGGTGCTCATGGATGGAGGCAGCGGACTGAACCTCATTTATGAGGAAACCCTTCAAAAATGGAAATAGACTGGAACCGCATCGAGCAAAGCAGCACAACCTTTAGAGGAATAATCCCCAGTCGGGAAGCGCGCTGCACAGGAAAAATCACACTAGATGTGGTGTTCGGCACGCCGGATAATTACAGGTCCGAAGAAGTCATGTTTCAGGTGGCCCCGTTTAAGAGCGGATATAACACTTTACTAGGGCGAGAAGCATTCACAATCTTCCAAGCAATACCCCATTACGGGTACATGAAGCTTAAGATGCCCGGGCCGAATGGAATTATCACTCTAGCTAGTGATCCGGACATAGCACTCCGCGCCGAAAACAAGACGGCCGCATTAGCCCTTGAGGCGCTATCCAAAGCCTTAGTGGCCGAGGAACTGACTGCGCTGCGCTCCACGGTTAACAGGGATGATGTGATACTCGATAAGAGATCCAAATCCACATCCTTCAAGCCAGCCGACGAAATAGTCAAATTCCAGGTCCATCCAACGGACCCCAATAAAAGAGCTTCAATCGGGGCACGACTGAACCCTGATGCAGACGCCGCACTACGAGAGTTCCTACGAGAGAACTGGGACATCTTCGCCTGGCACCCTTCAGACATGCCAGGGATCCCACGCAGGCTGGCCGAACACAGCTTAAATATCCTAAAAGGATTTAAACCTGTCAAACAAGCCCTTCGGCGTTTTTCCGAACCCAAGAGACAGGCTATGGGAGAGGAGCTAGCCAAGCTATTGGAGGCCGGATTCATCAGAGACATAAAACATCCGGACTGGCTAGCAAACCTGGTGATGGTACCAAAGAAGGACAAATCCTGGCGCCTGTGTGTCGACTTTAAAGACCTTAACAAGGCTTGCCCAAAGGATCCCTTCCCCCTCCCCCGCATCGACCAAATTATCGATGCCACCGCAGGACACGATTTGTTGTGTTTCCTCGACGCATACTCCGGTTACCATCAAATCAAGATGGCAGAATCAGACCAAGCTGCAACAGCATTCATCACACCATACGGCCCATTCTGCTTCAACACAATGCCCTTCGGGCTAAAAAACGCCGGCGCAACATATCAGCGCATGATCTAGACATGTCTGGCAAATTAGATCGGCAAAACAGTGGAGGCGTATGTGGATGATGTGGTCGTCAAATCAAGACATGTCGAATCTCTAGTAGACGACTTGAGGCTTACATTCGATAACCTCCGAAAATATGACATCATGCTCAACCCAGAAAAATGCGTCTTCGGCGTTCCAGCCGGAAAGCTCTTGGGCTTCATTGTATCCGGTAGAGGAATTGAAGCAAATCCAGCCAAGATCCGAGCTTTGTCACAATTGGATATCCCAAAGGACCTCAAATAAATACAAAAATTAACCGGATGCGTGGCGGCTTTAAGCCGCTTCATCTCCCGCTTGGGAGAAAAGGCACTACCCCTCTATCGCCTCCTTCGGCGCACCGAACACTTCGAGTGGACGGAGGCCGCCACGGCCGGACTGGATGAAATAAAAGCCATATTGGCAACAAACCCAGTCCTAGCCGCACCGAAAACCGGCGAACCAATGTTATTGTACATTGCAGCAACACATCAAGTTGTCAGCGCAGTACCGTTGTCGAGCGGGAAACGGATGGACACAAATTCCCCCTTCAAAGGCCGGTCTACTACGTATCCATCATCCTCACTCCATGCAAATCACAGTACCTGCATTATCAAAAGATTGCATACGCGGTATTCATGGCATCCCGGAAGCTACGACACTACTTTCAAGAGTGTTCCATAACAGTAGCCTCGGAAGTACCACTCAACGATATTATCAACAACCACGACGCAACGGGCCGGATTGCAAAATGGGCCATCGAGCTTCTCCCGTTCGATATAACCTATAAGCCACGGCGAGCTATTAAATCGCAAGTTTTGGCCGACTTCGTCGCAGAATGGACGGAGGCCGAGCTCCCTAAAGAGTACGGCACATATTCATACTGGATTATGCATTTCGACGGATCCAAAATGTTGGACGGACTGGGGGCTGGCGTCGTCCTGACGTCCCCCACAAGAGACATAGTCCAATATGTGCTCCAGATCATGTACACGGATTCCAACAATGCAGCCGAATATGAGGCCCTCCTACATGGTCTTCGGATAGCAGTATCCATGGGTATCCAGCGCCTAGAGGTATGCGGGGATTCAAACCTCGCGATATCCCAAATAAATGGAGACTTCGACGCCAAGGACCCAAAAATGGCAGCTTACCGCAACGCCATCCTAAAAATGTCAGCTCGGGTCAAAGGGCTGGAGTTTCACCATATAGCCCGAGAAAACAATCAAGCAGCGGACGTCCTGGCACGCATCGGAGAAAGACGCGATGCAGTCCCCCCCAACATCTTTTTGGAAAGATTGTTCAAGCCATCTGTAGCATGGGAGGGGGAACCCGCAAATAATAGCCCGGACCCAGCCGCACCACTCGACGTCGAACAATCTGACACAATTGGAGGCTCTGCCAATGAAATTACACCTTCAGCCCACGTAATAATGGCAGTCATCGCCCCGTGGACAAAACCATTCCTAGCCTACCTTACTAGGCAGGAACTCCCGGATGACCAAAACGAGGCCCGCTGCATAGTGCGGCGATCTAAAGCCTATAGAGTCCATGAGGGAGAGCTTTATAAGAAAATCACTACCGGAGTCCTTCAAAGGTGCATCTCCGAAGAGGAAGGGCGGAACCTTCTGGCTGAAATTCATGCCGGACTCGGTGGTCACCACGCCGCTGCTCGATCCCTTGTTAGCAATGCTTTTCGTACAGGCTTTTATTGGCCGACGGCCCGGGCAGACGCTCAGGACCTAGTCCAACGATGCGCTGGTTGCCAACTTTTTGCCAACCAAAGCCATATGCCACCCACCGCACTCCAAACTATACCCATCACCTGGCCTTTTGCGGTCTGGGGGCTTGACATGGTTGGACCCCTTAAAGGTGGGACCGATAGGAAAAAAATACTTACTGGTCATGGTGGATAAATTCACCAAATGGATAGAAGCCAAGCCTGTTAAAACGGCCGAATCCGGACCTGTGATAGACTTCATATCCGGGGTTGTACACCGTTATGGCGTCCCCCACAGCATCATAACCGATAATGGTACAAACTTTACCGCCGACGAGGTAAAACTCTAGTGCAAAAACATGGGCATCAAGCTCGATTATGCTTCCGTCTATCACCCACAAACCAACGGCCAGGTCGAACGTGCAAATGGTCTTATCATGAGCGGCATTAAACCCAGACTGGTGCGGTCCCTCAAGGAATCTAACACGCATTGGGTAGAGGAGCTCGACTCCATGCTATGGGGGCTGCGGACCACGCCAAATCGCACCACTGGATACACACCATTTTTTATGGTGTACGGTGCAGAGGCAGTTCTGCCCTGCGACATAATTCATGACTCACCTAGAGTGCACATGTACGAAGAAAGAGAAGCCGAGCTCGATCGGCAGGACAACTTGGACTCCCTGGAGGAGGAGCGTGACGTGGCAAAAGCCCGTTCCGCATTTTATCAACAGCAGGCCCGAAGATATCAAAGAAGAGAAGTACGGGCCAAAAATTACAATGTTGGCGAACTAGTTCTACGCCTGCTGGATAAGAAAAAGGACAAACTCAAGCCCAAGTGGGAAGGTCCATTCATAATTGACCAAGTCCTGACTAGCGGGGCGTACCGCCTGCGAGATGCGTCGGATAACCGACTCGAGCCGAACCCGTGGAAAGCCACCCGTCTCCAAAGATTCTATGCCTAGCGCCGGACTCTGTGTTCGTCTCCTTTCTCTGTCCATTTTTTTGCATTTTTCTGTCTTACATTTCTCTCCTTCCCCTCTTTTCTTTTATAGCCCTTAAAGTCTCATCTAGTGACGCGCCACTCACGCTCATTAAACCTGGGGGCTTCTTTAACAGAAGCTTATTTATACGGGCTTCACGCCCAACACATGTGTCAAACTTCCGCATGTACCCTTTTTTCACCATTATATGCATCGATATGACTTAAGTTTTGGCCAAGCTGGGTTGCCTGGCTCCTGTGCTTACCCCTACGTTCCCGATTGTTTGGCTAGGCGGTAAAGGGAGCACCTCTGCGATTGTTACTGCCGGGTCAGCCGGATGTGTACCTCAGACTGGGTGAAGCCGAAAGCTAGAGTTCTTAAGGGAATATTTGGTCGGTGAGATAAAAGATGATCTTTTTACTCATTCTATGCGCCCCCAAATGCTTTTTTCTGCGTCTTTTTACGCAGTCTGGACATGCACTTTAGGGCATGCCTCCCAGCGAAAGGAACCCCTAACAGAACTATTCTCTCTGGAAGATGTTTCTTACTAACCATGTAATATAACATAACTAGTTGGGCACTTGTCTGATAAAGCACTAATGACTCCTACGCCTGGTCTCCACGCATACCACGGTTCTTATATAACCGCTATGGTATTCGGACACACTCCGGACCGTCAGGTCCCGAGGTTGAAGCAAAAAGGTCGGCAACAACAAACGATCTACAATCCGGCTAGAAGTCATTACACATGTAAATTCAAAATTACATAGTCATTCTGACTGATTGTATTCCTCTTCTATACCATCTAACAGGCTGTCTAATTTACAGTCCTGCTGGGAATACTTCGCGGCCAACTCTACTTGGCCGTATACTAAGCTCACAGGGATCTCCTTCCCGTCAGGCCCCACTGGTCCGACCTCGGCCATGTGGTATGGGTCAGACTTCGTAAAACGGGTCTTCACCATGGCCCAGGCTTCCCTAGCGCCTTGTCGGCAGGCCGATATCTTCCACAACCGGAAGCGCCGCCGAGCTCCCTTCAGCTTCTCCGCAAGCTCTCCAAGGCCCTCGGGCATGGAGTGGTCAGGCCATAAGGCTTGGGCAACACCTCGCATCGCCTGCCGAATTCGCTCGTGCAGTTGCATGAGTTTGGGAAGAAGGTCACCCGTAGAACCGGGCATCTCCTCTGCAGGACGACCTGTGAGCATACCTACAGACATTACTCTGTTAGTCGACTTCCTCGCCGAACTCTTTTTTCAAAGTTCGTTCAAGCACTTACTAAATATGCCACGTCGAAGCCGCTGATTCTCCTTCGTGGAGTCCGACAGCTGGCCACGAACATCTTTAAGTTCGACGTCCAACCTGGTGTTGGCATCCTGAAGATAATTCTTCTCTCGCCTCACCTTTGTCAACGTACTCTCACCAGCCTTTAGCCGGCGCAAGAGTTGTTGCTTTTCCAGATCGAGTCCGGCGCCATCTGCAACATGATTTGTCAGATTTGCACCCCCACCACACAATACTAATCTTTCGAAGTGTATCTTACCTGAGGGGGTCTCTTTGGGCTCCCCTGCTGCGGCTAGTGCGGCCTCTAGTTGGGCCTTGCACTTTTCCAGCTCCTGGGACAGTACAGTATTCTTCTCTATAAGAACCTGAATATTAAATGATCCTTAAATCAGTTGCTCTAACTATTTCAAGTCTCGGGGGCTACGGGTATATATATATTTGACCAAAATTTTCTTACCCGTATGTCTTTTACATACTGCTCCGTGGCTCTGGCTAAACCATTTTGAGCGGCACGGAGGTACGCATCTCCCGAATTAAAGGCATCTAAAGCCTCTTGGGAGAAACAAGCGTCGCGTAGAACTGTCCGGCGACGCCTGTGGTTCATGGCACTCTCCACTTCAGAATTTGTGGCAGATAGCCTGTCCGCATCCTCTGTGGGAGGAGCGTCCGGTGCACACCTTGTGCTCGCCTCCGCTTCCTGGCCAGACGTTGGAGCCTGGCTGGTGGAGGCGCGATTGGCAACCTCTCCGGATATAGTCCGGCAAGGTCTCTTCGTTCTGAAGATAGCACGAACGTTAATATGCCCTGACAGAATAACACCAGGGAAGCAGAGGGTGCGCTATACCTTTGCGCCGACATCTCAGTCCGGACTACATTCCCTTTTGCCCCACAGGGCCCTGCGGCCCCTCGTTGGCTAGCCGCCGCAGGTTCGGCCTCCTGCCTCGGAAATCTCCCCAGCAAAACACGGTTGTTGTCAGAAACACCGGAATACGTGAGAGTGGAATCTCTCTCAAGGGAATGAGACTCCGGTTTCTGTCACCTGGGAGGCTGGGATTAACCCTGGGTAATCAGCCGTGATGGCTACCAAGGTATTGTCCTTGCTTAGCTGATGGAACACCCCGTCGATAAGCTCCACCGATATGTCCGGATCCTCTTCAGAGTCCGCATTGAGGGACCGTTCTGGGTCCTCGGGTTGTGGAGGGAGGCTGTTTATATCCTTTACCACCTGTCGCAGTTCCTGCATTGAAGTCGTTAGACTACATATCTAACCGTGGGAGTACAAAACAAACGGGCAAGCGCAGTTGTTCACTTACCCAACTTGGAGGATCATACATAGTAAATCCGGCCTGCGGGTTGACGCGGAGGAATTCCTCCTTTTCTCCCTTATACAAAGAGGATAAGATCTTTACTAGGGCGACAACTGAAGCCGGCCCCTTACGACCGTAACGGGTGGCGTCATCCTCCCTGTTGAAATCCCACATGGGGTGGCCTCTATATTGAAGTGGCTGCACCCCCCGCATAATGCATGCAGCCATGACTCCAATCATGGTTAGTCCGGAATGAGCCAACAGTCTTATCCGGCCCATCAGGTAAAGGACGTCTCTCTCGCTTTCTCTCTAAGAGCTCCGCGGACGCCAACTCAAGCGTTTCTTCAATGGAGCACTGTTGAACTCAGGGAGACCGACCCGGATAGGGTCCGGTAGCGGGACGTCATCCATATAAAACCATTCCGAAGGCCAGTCCTCGGACGCCTTCTTCGGGGTTCCGGATAGGTATCCGGTCCCGGCGATGCGCCATACTTCGGCTCCGCCCACTTGGTATATAGAACCCTCTTTAGAACGGGGCACCGGGAAGAATAACCTCTTCCACAGCGCGAAATGAGCCTCAACGCCTAAAAATAGCTCGCAAAGGGCGACGAAACCCGCAATATGCAATACGGAGGCGGGCGTGAGGTTGTGCAGCTGGAGGCCGTAGAACTCCAGAAGCCCGCGGAGAAATGGGTGAATTGGAAATCCCAGTCCCCTTATTAGATAGGGGACAAGGCACACCCGCTCTCCTTTAGAAGGATTGGGGGTGCTCTCCGCTTGTTTTCCGCCATTATAGGTGGCGAGACTGGCTTGGACCGGGACCATGTATGCCTGAGGGAGAAATCCCTTGGCCTGAAGTGACGCTAACTCGCTATGCGGGATGGTGCAACTCTCCCAGTCCCCGGGTTTGGGACCGGAGGGGCGAGGGGAGGAGCTGCGACGGCTGGTCATGTTGGAATGGACCTTTGCTGGAAGCGCTCTGATGATAACTCGCGGAAAGGAGAAGATGTGGTTTGGACCTAAATCCCCATCCCGTTAAATAGGCGGCTCGTTTATACGGCTAGGGGTGTGGATGTAAAAACACCCTGGCTTTTCGCATTCGTTTGAACACGTGGAAGACGGCCATTATTGGGCGTGGAAGCCGAGGAGCACTACATTACAAAAATCGGACATTATTCGTACAGGTACACAAGATTTGGAGAGGAACCCGCCTTGCAATGCCGAACAATCTGCGCGCCAGACTCATCGTCATTGAAGCCTGGTTCGGGGGCTACTGAGGGAGTCCTGGATTAGGGGGTGTTCGGGTAGCTGGACTATACCTTCAGCCGGACTCCTGGACTATGAAGATACAAGATTGAAGACTTCGTCCCGTGTCCGGATGGGACTTTCCTTGGCATGGAAAGCAATCTTGGCGATGCGGATATTCAAGATCTCCTACCATTGTAACCGACTCTATGTAACCCTAACCCTATCCGGTGTCTATATAAACCGGAGGGTTGTAGTCCGTAGGCAATCAACTCCATATACAACAATCATACCATAGGCTAGCTTCTAGGGTTTAGCCTCCTTGATCTCGTGGTAGATCTACTCTTGTACTACCCATATCATCAATATTAATCAAGCAGGAGTAGGGTATTACCTCCATCGAGAGGGCCCGAACCTGGGTAAAAAACATCTTGTCCCTTGTCTCCTGTTACCATCCGGCCTTGACGCACAGTTCGGGACCCCCTACCCGAGATCCGTCGGTTTTGACACCGACAGTGCTTTCTTAAGACTGGATTGGTAGCTATTCTTATAAGCAAACTCGGCAAAGGGAAGACATTTCTCCCAATCTATACCGAATGAGATAACGCTAGCTCTAAGCATGTCTTCGAGAATTTGGTTGACCCTTTCCACCTGACCACTTGATTGAGGGTGGAAAGCGGTACTGAAGGAAAGATGGGTGCCCATTGCAGTTTGGAAACTTTCCCAGAAATGAGAGGTGAAAAGACTGCCATGGTCTGAATTGATCTCTAGTGGAACACCATGGAGTGACACTATTCGGGAGATATATAAGTCAGCGAGCTGACTAGCAGTGATACTCTCTCGAACAGGTAGGAAGTGAGCCACTTTGGAGAGACGATCAATGACTACGAAGATAGCATTATTTCCTTTCTTGGTCCTGCGAAAGCCGGTGATGAAGTCCGTACCAACTTTGTCCCACTTCCACTCGGGAATAGCTAAAGGTTGAAGGGTGCCAGTAGGTCTCTAATGCTCTGCCTTAACGCGACGACAAACGTCATAGTTGGCAATATACTGAGCGATTTCTCTCTTCATCCTAGTCCACCAGAACCTCTGGGGTAGGTCCTGATACATCTTTGTACTACCGGGATGAATCGTGAGAGGGGATTCATGGGCCTCCTTAAGGATCAGTTGCTGCATCTGTTGACATTTGGGAACCACCAAACGGTTTCCAAAGTAAACAACACCTCGTTCATCCATAGAGAAACAGCCAACAACTCCCTTGGAAATATTCTTCTTGATTCGGGAAATTCCCGTATCATGCTTCTGAGCCTCTATGATCTAATCTGTAAGGGTAGGTTTCACCACCAAGGTAGAAAGGAAACCACGAGGAGCTATGTGAAGGTTAAGCTTACAGAATTCCTCATGGAGGGGTGGTTGACATTGTTGCAACATAAGGTTGTTGCAATAGGATTTACGACTTAAAGCATCAGCCATGACATTGGCTTTGCCTGGGGTGTAGGTGATTCCTAAGTCGTAGTCCGAGATCAACTCCAACCAACGTCTCTGTCTGAGATTCAGATCCGGTTGGGTGAAGATATACTTGAGACTCTGATGGTCAGTGTAGATTTCGCAACGGCTACCAAGAAGGTAATGTCGCCAAATCTTAAGTGCATAGACTACGGCTGCAAGCTCTAGATCATGTGTAGGATAATTCTCCTCATGTGGATGCAACTGTCCAGATGCATAGGCAATCACATGACGATCCTGCATAAGAATGCAACCTAGTCCTTGACGCGAAGCGTCGCAATAGATAACAAAGTCTTTAGTGAAATCCGGTGGCACGAGTATGGGCGCAGAAGTCAGGCATCTTTTCAGTTCCTGAAAACTGTGCTCACACTGTGGGGTCCACTCAAACCTTTTATCTTTCTTGAGAAGCTCCGTGAGGGGTTTCGCCACTTTGGAGAAGTTTTCAACGAAGCGGCGACAATAACTGGCTAGACCAAGGAAACTCCTAACTTGTTTGACCATTTCGGGTGGAGTCCAATCGAGAACGGCTTTGACTCTCTCGGGATTGACAGCAATGCCCTTACCAGAGATCACGTGGCCCAGATAGGTCACTTCTGGCAACCAAAATTCACACTTGGAGAACTTGGCATAAAGGCGATGCTCTCTGAGTTTTTCTAACACAAGACTAAGATGTTCGGCATGCTCTTCCTCGTTCTCCGAGTAAATAAGAATATCATCGAGATAAACCATGACGAACTTATCTAAGTACTCCATAAAGATCGAGTTCATCAAGCGGGAGAAAGTAGCTGGAGCATTGGTTAGGCCGAAAGACATCACGGTGTACTCGTATTGACCATAACGAGTGACAAAGGCCGTTTTGGGGATGTCCCCGTTTTTGATCTTGATTTGGTGGTAGCCTAACCTCAAATCCATCTTGGAAAAGACTGAGGATCCTGTGAGCTGATCATACAGGTCGTTGATCCTGGGGAGCGGATACTTGTTCTTTATCGTGACCAAATTAACGGGACGATAATCTACAACCATCCGATCCGTACCATCCTTCTTCTTGACGAAGAGGACAGGACAAGCCCAAGGAGAAGAACTGGGACAGATGAAACCCTTTTGCAAGGACTCATCAAGTTGTTTCTTAAGCTCGGCTAACTCCAAAGGTGCCATCTTGTATGGTCTCCTAGAGATTGGAACAGTTCCTGGGATAAGTTCTATGACAAACTCTACATCTCTGTCAGGTGGGACACCTGGCAGTTCTTCTGGAAAAACATCCGGGAAGTCACGGACTATCGGAATATCTTCAAGGTCTGGAGAGGGCTGGCATTAAGAGAATAGAGTTGGTGCCTTGCAACTCTAGTGGAGACAGTGACTATTTTGCCAGATGGATGTGTAAGTTGAACATATCTAGTGTAACAATCGATCTTGGCATGATGAGCTGTCATCCAGTCCATACCCAAGATGATGTTAATATCTGAGGACTTTAGAGATATCAAAGAAGAAAGGAATACCAGTCTGTCAACAAGGATTTCATTACCATGGCTTACCTTGGAGGTTTGCCATTTGGAACCAGGAGTCTGGATTATTAGTGGAGTCGGCATATCACAAAATGATAGGTCGTGCAACCAAGCGTATCCTTCGGATATGAAGGAGTGGGATGCTCCAGTATCGAACAGAACTGAAGCTGGGTGACAATTGACAAGAAGCATACCCAGTACAACGGCAGGATCATCTTGAGCTTCTGTAGCTGAGACATGGTGCACACATGCTCGTTCAATGGAGACTGGCTTGGTACTGATCATCTTGCCTGATGGCTTTTCACGGCCAACAGACCTCTCAGACTGGGGTGGAGTATAACTGGACTGAGGGAAGTCACGTGCGTAGTGCCCTGGTTCTCTGCAGGTGAAGCAAGTTCCTGAGGTAGGACGTGGACCTACATTGGCAAGTGGTCCACTAATAGGCCTGGGTGGAGCACGTTGCTGAGTTGGGTGAGGCGCCACATAGGATGGCCTCGGTGCATATTGAGGTGGAAGAGCTGAGTTCGGAATCCAAATCCGTCACTTCTGAGAGCCAGAGCGGGAGGAAGAACCCATATCACGGTTGTGCTTTCGAGACTCCTCGTAAGTGAGTTGAGCTGTCTCTGCATTAATGGCCTTGTTCACAAGAGCCTGGAAAGTATCACAATGATGCAGGTGGAGATCACGACGCAACTTAGGGTTGAGACCCTTCCGAAACCTAGCCTGCTTCTTAGCGTCCGTGGACACTTCTTCTGTAGCATAAAGGGCGAGGCTTCCAAACTCTCTACTGTAAGCATCAACAGGCAGCTTACCCTGGGTAAAACTACAGAACTCTTCCTTCTTGCGGTCAATGAGAGCCTGAGGAATGTGGTGCTCACGAAAAGCCTCGGTGAAATACCTCCAGGTAGGAATCTGACCAGCTGGAAGCATAGCCTCATAGCTCTGCCACCAAATACTAGCAGGACCTTCCAGGTGATAGGTAGCATAGGTGACCTTGTCACCTTCAGCTACGCTCGCAGAATGCAACTTGTGAGTGATGCTCCGGAGCCAGTAATCTGCATCGAGTGGCTCAATGGAATGATGGAAGGTGGGTGGTTACAGACCAATGAAGTCGGTGATGGAAACCAACTTCTTACGCTGATGTGCGGTGTTCTTCTCAATCTGTGCCAGCAAGCGGTTAGTCTCACGCTTGTTCCTCTCGGATGCTAACAAGAACTCCGCCATCAAAGGCTGGTCAGGAGGATCCTCGTCCCTACCATCTCCATGATTCTTGCTATGAGCAACTGAACCTCGGTTAGCAGACGACATCCTGGCACAGAAACCAAGGAAACAAGGATGGAATTAGCATCGACATAGGGATGCGGAATGTAATGAAAAAGCATTGGAAATTCTTGAAATCCTGGGACAATTTCGACAGCATAACGGCTGTAAATGCTCAAAAGGATTTTTGAGACATTCATCAAAGGAATAGCATAATCAATCAGCATCATAACATCAAGGTTCTGGGTCAAACTGAGGACACACGGAAGTAGTAGAACTGTAAGGAGACACAACCCAACAATCCTAAGACTTTACGGTTTAGTAACATGTCATCCTGAGAGATAGAGGAGAAGCCTAGGCCTTAACCCTCGTAGAAAAGAAGAGGCTGACTCAGAAAGAATGACATGAGGTAAAGGAGTAAAAAGAGCCTTACATTCCCTTCCATAATCAATTCCCTTATATAACTAAAGCATTACTAGACTCAATTTCGACCAGTTTGGCTTGGTAATCCTACAGTCAGTCAGGCTCTGATACCAACGCTGTCGGGACCCCGATCCTAGGTCACACCGATCTAGCATGTAACACTTCGTATCACTTTGCGGCCTCACGCACGGTATTCCCATGGGTGCCACCTTACCTGGCCCGGGACCGTTTGCGCCTTTTGGCTCACGCATATGATAGTGTTGCTAGCATCTATATGACAGAGAACCCGGGCCGACATGACTAGTCGTGAACCCAAAGTAGCACTAACTTACGGGGACAGGCATACATGAATCAACCTCGAGCATGTCGGTCAACAGCGTATGAATTCGGGCTGTAGCACTGGGCTAATAGGACTCCGGGAACCCGCGCTGTAGCAGGCTAGGCAGGACTCTGGATGTTACCGCGTGACATTTCCCCGAAGGGACAGACACAGGAACGAAGTGAATCACATGCCGGCCAGTCAAGTGTTCCGGAGCAGTAGTGCTGGGCTAGCAGGACTCCGGTGAACCGGGCTGTAGCAGACTACTATGGCACATGGAAGCACAAGACTACATTTCCCAATAAGAGAGGCGACCAGAGGTAAACAACTAGGTTGACGGATCCCACACATAGCAATACACGTTACACGTACGCATAACATGCAAGTATGTGCTGTACAACATGGCATCACAACATAACTCAAACTCATATAGATAAAGGCCCAGAAGAGCCACATAGCATCAATACAAATAGGGGTCTCATGACCCATCATTCAGAGCATACAAGCAACGGAAGCATTACATGTCTGAGTACAGACAACTACAAAAGGAAAAGACTAAGAAGCCTGACTATACACGACCCTCCCAAGGGTACAAGATCGTAGTTGGGATACAAGCTACACGTCGAAGTCACTAGCGTAACCAATTGCAAAACATAAATAAGCAAACGTGAGTACAAAGGTACTCAACAAGTCTTACATCAGAACTATCTACATATGCAACATTATCAACAAAGGGGGTGGTGGAGTTAACAGCAGCAAGCCAGCTTTGACTCAGTGGCTAGCCTATACTACGAGTATCAGAAACTTCTTTGAGGTGAGAAGACGCACACGAGTCCACATATTCACCATATCAATACTCCACTATGGATCCGTTCCCGTCTCCCTACGAGAAGGCCATCCATAGCACTCACGCTTATCTTGCAGATTTTAGAGTATCCACTTCAAGTTGTCTATGTACTACATAAGTCCTCCAAGTTTCCATATCCGAGGAAAACGGCTATTCGAATAGATAATATTGACCCTGCAGGGGTGTACTTCTTCACACACGCTCTCGCCACTTATAGCCCTGTACACGTCATGTACCTCGGCAACCTTCAAGCGAAAGCCGAGCAAGGGTGTCGGCCACGACCTGACTAACCACACAAGTCTCTCGTCCAGGTTTATCGCCTATTCGGGTTCCATCCGCAAGGAGATCCGGCCGGGGTGTCGCTCACGGCCCCAAACGATGTGTGCAGGGTTCCCAAGCCCACCATCCGGGTGCCACTTGGTACACCGTGCCATGGTGCCTAGTCTGTCCCAAGCCTGTCCCGTCGGACACCACCTGGTAGACAAGTAGCACTACCTACAAACGCCAGAAACTAGTTGCAACTCCTGGACAGAGATCAAGCGGATTAATAAGCCAAGAGGGGCCGGATAACCGGAACCCAATGTGTGGTAGTAACTGGACTTGGATAACATACAGAGAACTCAGTGCTTAAGGATGGTTCCAATGAGACAACCCACCATGTACTCCTACATGGCCTCTCGTCGCTACCTTTACCAAAACGTGTTCACACACTTGGCCTTTACCGGTAGGACATGTTCACCACTCCGATTCATTCCCGATGAGTCAGACCTGACACAACTCTAAGCATAGCTGGCATAAAGAAAAACAAGCATGGATGAGCAGGCACATCAAGGCTCAAGAAACTCCTACTCATGCTAGTGGGTTTCAACTATTTATTGTGGCAATGACAGGTCATGCAGAGGAATGGGTTCAGCTACCGCAGCAAAAAGTAGCAGTTTGAATCGTTGTTGTCCTAATGCAGTAAAAGGAGCAGGAGCGAGAGAGTGGGATTTATCGAGATGCTCAAGGGGGTTTGCTTGCCTGATAGATCCACGAAGAAGCACTGCTCCTCAGACAGGTACTCGGGACACCTTCCGGAGTAGAACCTATCGAGAGGGGACGGTGCCGGCAATCAATAAACAACCATATGCAATAATATGATGCATGAAGATGACATTTCAAAGATGCTATGATTTTCCCTAATGCATCTAGCATCAATTTGGTTGAAGTCCATATGAAGCAAGGGTTCATATGCAAACCCCAAATTAAATATATAACATGCCATTATTACGTTTTCACTTATACAACAAGTATAGGTTGGTTTTTCATGCATGAAACAAGCATAAATGGATTCCTTGCATTTTTCTTATGATTTTTCATATATAATTTATTTCATTCTGAGCTACGGTTTAATTTCTATGAATTTTAGAAGTTTTAGTTATTTTCTGAAATTTCCTAATTTATTTTAAATCCAGAAAATAGTTTATTGCGTCAGCGTGACGTCATGGAGGCGTCAGCAGGGCTGACCAGGTCAAACCTGACGTGTGGGAACCACACGTCAGTGACACTGGGGTTAACCCCGGGTCAAACCCGCACTGACCAGGGTTGACTTGGCTCTGGGGCCCACTGTCAGCGGCTGGTGGGGTGGCTAATGGTGGGGATTAGCGCTAATTAAGCCGCCACGTCAGCCTCGCCAGAGTTCGGCCGGCGACGACCAAACCGCGCGGCGGTGCTTCGCCGGAATGCGCTATAGGCGGTGGAAGAGCACGCGGAGACCACCGGGGCGTAGCCCGTCGTCGTCCGCATCTAGTGGAGCATGTGGGATGAGCTGGGGAGGCCGGAGCTCACCGGAATGGAGCTCGCGGCGGCTGCCGAAGTTTGGGGCTGGTGCGGGTTAGCGCTGCGGTGTGCTAACGAGCGAGGCGAAGGTCTGGCGGGGCGCTATGCGTTGCGGGGAGCAAGTTGGACTCGCCGGGGTGACCATTTGGTCGCCGGAGCTGCGCCGATGACGAGCTCAAGCGGCGGCGGCTTCGGTCGTCAAGGGGGCGACGTCTACGGCTCGAAATCGAAGGGGAGGAAGGAGGGGATCCACACAGGAGCTCACAGCGGTTCGTTCGGTGGCCTCAGCGAGCTCGGGGAAGCGTCGGAGCGGGCGCACGGTCGCCGGCTATCTCGGTGGCCCGAGGTTGAAGAAGACGGTGGTGCGGGCGTCCGACGGTGTCCGGCGTCGCTTGGCTTGGCGAGGAGGTCGAGAATGAGGTAGCGGAGCTACTGGGCACGTCGAGGGGTCGAGGGGGAGGCTCTGGGTGCGGCAACGGTGAGCGGCGGCGGCGGCTGCGTTCGATGCATGCGAGGGAGAGAGCCAGGGGAGAGGATGGGGACGAGAGAGAGCGAGAGAGAGTCGGGGGATCGCGTGGCGTCCTCAGGGCGACGGGTAGACATGCAGGGAGGCAGGAGGTGGCCGGCGCGTGGCCGGCGCGCGGTGCGCACGCGCCCCTGCCTTCTGGCGCGAGGAGGGAGATGACTGGCGTGGCCAGTCAGCTGGGCCGGCTTGTTGGGCCAGAGCAGGTGGGCCGCCAGGTGAGGCCAGGTACGATTCCCTTTCTCTCTTTTATTTTGTTTTTGTTTTCTATTTTCAGACATTTGTTTTGTATCTAAAAGAAATGTTAAAACATTTCCATAAATGCTAAAAATAATTGTGGCATCTAGATATAATATTCTAGAGGCCCTCACCAATTCCCAACATTTTTGGAGCCATTAAAATATTTATATAATTTAAACAGCTCCAAATCAAATATTTATGCATTGATTCAAAATCCAAAATGTGTAGCAAAAATGTGCATCACCTCTGGTTGTTGTTTGCAACATTTTCCAAAGACCATGAACATTTTTGAAGAGCATTTTGGGTTTATTGAAATTCCAATTTTAATTTGAACCTATTTGAATTTGCTTTGGTGCTAGGGTTTGAAACATCCCCATTTCAATTTCATTTGAAAATTTAAACATGATGCACAAAGCAAGCCTAGGACCATACCAAAACTAGGGATGTGACAACTCGCCCCCACTCGAAAAAATCTCGCCCCGAGATTCAGGTGTTGGCGGAAAGAAAGCAGGGTACTCAAGTCGAAGATGATCTTCTCGCTCCCAAGTAGCTTCTCTCTCGGCATGATGAGACCATTGAACCTTGAGAAATTTGATGTTATGACATCGAGTGACACGCTCTGCTTGATCCAGAATGCGAACGGGGTACTCTCGATAAGTAAGGTTATCTTGGAGATCAAGCGTTTCGTGGTCCACTCCGCGGATGGGATCCGAGAAGCAACGCCTGAGTTGAGAGACGTGGAAGACATCATGAACTCGAGAAAGATGTGCGGGTAGTTCCAACTGGTAGGCAACCTCTCCTCGTTTAGCGAGAATGCGAAAAGGACCAATGTAGCGAGGAGCCAACTTGCCCTTGATACCGAAATGATGGGTACCCTTCAAAGGAGTAACCCGAAGGTAAGCCTTGTCGCCAACTTCATAAGCCACTTCCTTGTGACGACGGTCATACTGGCTCTTTTGACGAGATTGGGCTGTTTTCAAATTCTCACGAATGATGCGAACTTGCTCTTCTGCCTCCTGGATCATATCCGGTCCAAAGAATTGTCTTTCACCGGTTTCTGACCATTTCAAAGGTGTTCGACATCTTCGTCCATACAGAATCTCGAAGGGTGCTTGAGGGAGTCCTGGATTAGGGGGTGTTCGGGTAGCTGGACTATACCTTCAGCCGAACTCCTGGACTATGAAGATACAAGATTGAAGACTTCGTCTCGTGTCCAGATGGGACTTTCCTTGGCGTGGAAGACAAGCTTGACGATGCGGATATTCAAGATCTCCTACCATTGTAACCGACTCTATGTAACCCTAACCCTATCCGGTGTCTATATAAACCGGAGGGTTGTAGTCCGTAGGCAATCAACTCCATATACAACAATCATACCATAGGCTAGCTTCTAGGGTTTATCCTCCTTGATCTCGTGGTGGATCTACTCTTGTACTACCCATATCATCAATATTAATCAAGCAGGAGTAGGGTATTACCTCCATCGAGAGGGCCCGAACCTGGGTAAAAGACATCTTGTCCCTTGTCTCCTATTACCATCTGGCCTTGACGCACAGTTCGGGACCCCCTACCCGAGATCCGCCGGTTTTGACACCGACATTGGTGCTTTCATTGAGAGTTCCTCTGTGCCGTCACAATCAGGAAGGATGCCTCCTCCTGTCTTTAAAGACGGCGCTGTTTCTAAGGGAGCCTTGGCTGTCGGCCAAACCCTCCGGCTAGGTGGTTTTCTCACGACCGCCTGTTCGGCTGTTGCGCCGACGGTGACCTCTCGGGTCATCAAAAGCAACCTACGCGTCAGCTCGGAGCTCGTCGAGCAGCTAGATCCAATGGAGCTCTCTTCCGTAAACGAGCTCTTGGATCGCATCGCCGCCCTGGGGGTCGCTACGAATTATGACCAGGTTGGGCTTAAACCCGATCTAAGAGAAATTAACTCTCCCCAAGTCACCCACCACGTTGCCGTGGTAGAGGCGCAGTGCGGCGACCCTTCATCTATTTTAAGGACTAGCTACGTCCGAATTCCCGACTCCTCCAAGCCGGATACCCGCGGAGAGGAGGATGTAACTCAAGACCTGAGCTTAGGATCAGGCAACGGGCTAGATTCGTTGGACAACATCCAAGAATCCGAACTTCAGAGTTCGGAAACTCTTCGGCCTCCGAATCTTGGATTGGGTGAGGTTTCAGATTCAACGACACCCGCCCACCCGAACATAAGCGATCTCTCCCAAATCAGGCAGAGGCCCGAGGAAACAGTACATCATTACTGGGCCAGATTCCTCCTGGTTATGAACAGGATAAAGGATTGCCGCGAGGGAGACGCAATCTCAATTTTCTGCAGTAATTGCACAGACGAGGGAATCCTTAACGCCGTAAGTCGTCGTGATATTACACGCTTCGCTGACTTGGAGTCCATAGTACAAAAATACTGTGCGATGGAAAGCGCCTGGAATACCGAAATAAAGTTTTGGGATAATACGGCCTTGAATAGTAATCCCGTCCGAACTAAGAGGGGGCATCATCATAGGACACCCGGGATAAACACCAAAAAACCAAAACCCTCTACAGGGCATGGAACCGTACTGGAAAGGTGGCTTGATGGACCCTGTATAATTCACAGTACAGAGGACGCCACACCAACTCACAGCCTTAGAGCATGTTGGATACTCTGGCAGGTGGCTAAAATTGGCAAGGACCTCTTAATTCTGAAGGCCGCAGAAAGCCAGCCCGAGGACACCAGTACCGTTCTCACAGTCTTTGAGACTTTCGCATCAAACAATATGCGAAAAAGAACACTCCGCAGCCTCGCCGAAGTCTATCAAGTTGCAACAATAAATCCATGGAGCGACACTGCTTTTACCTTCAACGCAAGTGATGAACCTAGATTCCGAACAGCCCGAGCATCAGCCGCATTGGTCCTCAGTCCCATAGTGGACGGCTTTTGCCTCACTAAGGTGCTCATGGATGGAGGCAGCGGACTGAACCTCATTTATGAGGAAACCCTTCAAAAATGGAAATAGACTGGAACCGCATCGAGCAAAGCAGCACAACCTTTAGAGGAATAATCCCCAGTCGGGAAGCGCGCTGCACAGGAAAAATCACACTAGATGTGGTGTTCGGCACGCCGGATAATTACAGGTCCGAAGAAGTCATGTTTCAGGTGGCCCCGTTTAAGAGCGGATATAACACTTTACTAGGGCGAGAAGCATTCACAATCTTCCAAGCAATACCCCATTACGGGTACATGAAGCTTAAGATGCCCGGGCCGAATGGAATTATCACTCTAGCTAGTGATCCGGACATAGCACTCCGCGCCGAAAACAAGACGGCCGCATTAGCCCTTGAGGCGCTATCCAAAGCCTTAGTGGCCGAGGAACTGACTGCGCTGCGCTCCACGGTTAACAAGGATGATGTGATACTCGATAAGAGATCCAAATCCACATCCTTCAAGCCAGCCGACGAAATAGTCAAATTCCAGGTCCATCCAACGGACCCCAATAAAAGAGCTTCAATCGGGGCACGACTGAACCCTGATGCAGACGCCGCACTACGAGAGTTCCTACGAGAGAACTGGGACATCTTCGCCTGGCACCCTTCAGACATGCCAGGGATCCCACGCAGGCTGGCCGAACACAGCTTAAATATCCTAAAAGGATTTAAACCTGTCAAACAAGCCCTTCGGCGTTTTTCCGAACCCAAGAGACAGGCTATGGGAGAGGAGCTAGCCAAGCTATTGGAGGCCGGATTCATCAGAGACATAAAACATCCGGACTGGCTAGCAAACCTGGTGATGGTACCAAAGAAGGACAAATCCCGGCGCCTGTGTGTCGACTTTAAAGACCTTAACAAGGCTTGCCCAGAGGATCCCTTCCCCCTCCCCCGCATCGACCAAATTATCGATGCCACCGCAGGACACGATTTGTTGTGTTTCCTCGACGCATACTCCGGTTACCATCAAATCAAGATGGCAGAATCAGACCAAGCTGCAACAGCATTCATCACATCATACGGCCCATTCTGCTTCAACACAATGCCCTTCGGGCTAAAAAACGCCGGCGCAACATATCAGCGCATGATCCAGACATGTCTGGCAAATCAGATCGGCGAAACAGTGGAGGCGTATGTGGATGATGTGGTCGTCAAATCAAGACATGTCGAATCTCTAGTAGACGACTTGAGGCTTACATTCGATAACCTCCGAAAATATGACATCATGCTCAACCCAGAAAAATGCGTCTTCGGCGTTCCAGCCGGAAAGCTCTTGGGCTTCATTGTATCCGGTAGAGGAATTGAAGCAAATCCAGCCAAGATCCGAGCTTTGTCACAATTGGATATCCCAAAGGACCTCAAACAAATACAAAAATTAACCGGATGCGTGGCGGCTTTAAGCCGCTTCATCTCCCGCTTGGGAGAAAAGGCACTACCCCTCTATCGCCTCCTTTGGCGCACCGAACACTTCGAGTGGACGGAGGCCGCCACGGCCGGACTGGATGAAATAAAAGCCATATTGGCAACAAACCCAGTCCTAGCCGCACCGAAAACCGGCGAACCAATGTTATTGTACATTGCAGCAACACATCAAGTTGTCAGCGCAGTACCGTTGTCGAGCGGGAAACGGATGGACACAAATTCCCCCTTCAAAGGCCGGTCTACTACGTATCCATCGTCCTCACTCCATGCAAATCACGGTACCTGCATTATCAAAAGATTGCATACGCGGTATTCATGGCATCCCGGAAGCTACGACACTACTTTCAAGAGTGTTCCATAACAGTAGCCTCGGAAGTACCACTCAACGATATTATCAACAACCACGAAGCAACGGGCCGGATTGCAAAATGGGCCATCGAGCTTCTCCCGTTCGATATAACCTATAAGCCACGGCGAGCTATTAAATCGCAAGTTTTGGCCGACTTCGTCGCAGAATGGACGGAGGCCGAGCTCCCTAAAGAGTACGGCACATATTCATACTGGATTATGCATTTCGACGGCTCCAAAATGTTGGATGGACTGGGGGCTGGCGTCGTCCTGACGTCCCCCACAGGAGACATAGTCCAATATGTGCTCCAGATCATGTACACGGATTCCAACAATGCAGCCGAATATGAGGCCCTCCTACATGGTCTCCGGATAGCAGTATCCATGGGTATCCAGCGCCTAGAGGTATGCGGGGATTCAAACCTCGCGATATCCCAAATAAATGGAGACTTCGACGCCAAGGACCCAAAAATGGCAGCTTACTGCAACGCCGTCCTAAAAATGTCAGCTCGGGTCGAAGGGCTGGAGTTTCACCATATAGCCCGAGAAAACAATCAAGCAGCGGACGTCCTGGCACGCATCGGAGCAAGACGCGATGCAGTCCCCCCCAACATCTTTTTGGAAAGATTGTTCAAGCCATCTGTAGCATGGGAGGGGGAACCCGCAAATAATAGCCCGGACCCAGCCGCACCACTCGACGCCGAACAATCTGACACAATTGGAGGCTCTGCCAATGAAATTACACCTTCAGCCCACGTAATAATGGCGGTCATCGCCCCGTGGACAAAACCATTCCTAGCCTACCTTACTAGGCAGGAACTCCCGGAGGACCAAAACGAGGCCCGCTGCATAGTGCGGCGATCTAAAGCCTATAGAGTCCATGAGGGAGAGCTTTATAAGAAAAGCACTACCGGAGTCCTTCAAAGGTGCATCTCCGAAGAGGAAGGGCGGAACCTTCTGGCTGAAATTCATGCCGGACTCGGTGGTCACCACGCCGCTGCTCGATCCCTTGTTAGCAATGCTTTTCGTACAGGCTTTTATTGGCCGACGGCCCGGGCAGACGCTCAGGACCTAGTCCAACGATGCGCTGGTTGCCAACTTTTTGCCAACCAAAGCCATATGCCACCCACCGCACTCCAAACTATCCCCATCACCTGGCCTTTTGCGGTCTGGGGGCTTGACATGGTTGGACCCCTTAAAGGTGGGACCGATAGGAAAAAAATACTTACTGGTCATGGTGGATAAATTCACCAAATGGATAGAAGCCAAGCCTGTTAAAACGGCCGAATCCGGACCTGTGATAGACTTCATATCCGGGGTTGTACACCGTTATGGCGTCCCCCACAGCATCATAACCGATAATGGTACAAACTTTACCGCCGACGAGGTAAAACTCTAGTGCAAAAACATGGGCATCAAGCTCGATTATGCTTCCGTCTATCACCCACAAACCAACGGCCAGGTCGAACGTGCAAATGGTCTTATCATGAGCGGCATTAAACCCAGACTGGTGCGGTCCCTCAAGGAATCTAACACGCATTGGGTATAGGAGCTCGACTCCATGCTATGGGGGCTGCGGACCACGCCAAATCGCACCACTGGATACACACCATTTTTTATGGTGTACGGCGCAGAGGCAGTTCTGCCCTGCGACATAATTCATGACTCACCTAGAGTGCACATGTACGAAGAAAGAGAAGCCGAGCTCGATCGGCAGGACAACTTGGACTCCCTGGAGGAGGAGCGTGACGTGGCAAAAGCCCGTTCCGCATTTTATCAACAGCAGGCCCGAAGATATCAAAGCAGAGAAGTACGGGCCAAAAATTACAATGTTGGCGAACTAGTTCTACGCCTGCTGGATAAGAAAAAGGACAAACTCAAGCCCAAGTGGGAAGGTCCATTCATAATTGACCAAGTCCTGACTAGCGGGGCGTACCGCCTGCGAGATGCGTCGGATAACCGACTCGAGCCGAACCCGTGGAAAGCCACCCGTCTCCAAAGATTCTATGCCTAGCGCCGGACTCTGTGTTCGTCTCCTTCCTCTGTCCATTTTTTTGCATTTTTCTGTCTTACATTTCTCTCCTTCCCCTCTTTTCTTTTATAGCCCTTAAAGGCTCATCTAGTGACGCGCCACTCATGCTCATTAAACCTGGGGGCTTCTTTAACAGAAGCTTATTTATACGGGCTTCACGCCCAACACATGTGTCAAACTTCCGCATGTACCCTATTTTCACCATTATATGCATCGATATGACTTAAGTTTTGGCCAAGCTGGGTTGCCTGGCTCCTGTGCTTACCCCTACGTTCCCGATTATTCGGCTAGGCGGTAAAGGGAGCACCTCTGCGATTGTTACTGCCGGGTCAGCTGGATGTGTACCTCAGACTGGGTGAAGCCGAAAGCTAGAGTTCTTAAGGGAATATTCGGTCGGTGAGATAAAAGATGATCTTTTTACTCATTCTATGCGCCCCCAAATGCTTTTTTCTGCGTCTTTTCACGCAGTCTGGACATGCACTTTAGGGCATGCCTCCCAGCGAAAGGAACCCCTAACAGAACTATTCTCTCTGGAAGATGTTTCTTACTAACCATGTAATATAACATAACTAGTTGGGCACTTGTCTGATAAAGCACTAATGACCCCTACGCCTGGTCTCCACGCATACCACGGTTCTTATATAACCGCTATGGTATTCGGACACACTCCGGACCGTCAGGTCCCGAGGTTGAAGCAAAAAGGTCGGCAACAACAAACGATCTACAATCCGGCTAGAAGTCATTACACATGTAAATTCAAAATTACATAGTCATTCTGACTGATTGTATTCCTCTTCTATACCATCTAACAGGCTGTCTAATTTACAGTCCTGCTGGGAATACTTCGCGGCCAACTCTACTTGGCCGTATACTAAGCTCACAGGGATCTCCTTCCCGTCAGGCCCCACTGGTCCGACCTCGGCCATGTGGTTTGGGTCAGACTTCATAAAACGGGTCTTCACCATGGCCCAGGCTTCCCTAGCGCCTTGTCGGCAGGCCGATATCTTCCACAACCGGAAGCGCCGCCGAGCTCCCTTCAGCTTCTCCGCAAGCTCTCCAAGGCCCTCGGGCATGGAGTGGGCAGGCCATAAGGCTTGGGCAACACCTCGCATCGCCTGCCGAATTCGCTCGTGCAGTTGCATGAGTTTGGGAAGAAGGTCACCCGTAGAACCGGGCATCTCCTCTGCAGGACGACCTGTGAGCATACCTACAGACATTACTCTGTTAGTCGACTTCCTCGCCGAACTCTTTTTTCAAAGTTCGTTCGAGCACTTACGAAATATGCCACGTCGAAGCCGCTGATTCTCCTTCGTGGAGTCCGACAGCTGGCCACGAACATCTTTAAGTTCGACGTCCAACCTGGTGTTGGCATCCTGAAGATAATTCTTCTCTCGCCTCACCTTTGTCAACGTACTCTCACCAGCCTTTAGCCGGCGTAAGAGTTGTTGCTTTTCCGGATCGAGTCCGGCGCCATCTGCAACATGATTTGTCAGATTTGCACCCCCACCACACAATACTAATCTTTCGAAGTGTATCTTACCTGAGGGGGTCTCTTTGGGCTCCCCTGCTGCGGCTAGTGCGGCCTCTAGTTGGGCCTTGCACTTTTCCAGCTCCTGGGACAGTACAGTATTCTTCTCTATAAGAACCTGAATATTAAATGATCCTTAAATCAGTTGCTCTAACTATTTCAAGTCTCGGGGGCTACGGGTATATATATATTTGACCAAAATTTTCTTACCCGTATGTATTTTACATACTGCTCCGTGGCTCTGGCTAAACCATTTTGAGCGGCACGGAGGTACGCATCTCCCGAATTAAAGGCATCTAAAGCCTCTTGGGAGAAACAAGCGTCGCGTAGAACTGTCCGGCGACGCCTGTGGTTCATGGCACTCTCCACTTCAGAATTTGTGGCAGATAGCCTGTCCGCATCCTCTGTCGGAGGAGCGTCCGGTGCGCGCCTCCGCTTCCTGGCCAGACGTTGGAGCCTGGCTGGTGGAGGCGCGATTGGCAACCTCTCCGGATATAGTCTGGCGAGGTCTCTTCGTTCTGAAGATAGCACGAACGTTAATATGCCCTGACAGAATAACACCAGGGAAGCAGAGGGTGCGCTATACCTTTGCGCCGACATCTCAGTCCGGACTACATTCCCTTTTGCCCCACGGGGCCCTGCGGCCCCTCGTTGGCTAGCCGCCGCAGGTTCGGCCTCCTGCCTCGGAAATCTCCCCAGCAAAACACGGTTGTTGTCAGAAACACCGGAATACGTGAGAGTGGAATCTCTCTCAAGGGAATGAGACTCCGGTTTCTGTCACCTGGGAGGCTGGGATTAACCCTGGGTAATCAGCCGTGATGGCTACCAAGGTATTGTCCTTGCTTAGCTGATGGAACACCCCGTCGATAAGCTCCACCAATATGTCCGGATCCTCTTCAGAGTCCGCATTGAGGGACCGTTCTGGGTCCTCGGGTTGTGGAGGGAGGCTGTTTATATCCTTTACCACCTGTCGCAGTTCCTGCATTGAAGTCGTTAGACTACATATCTAACCGTGGGAGTACAAAACAAACGGGCAAGCGCAGTTGTTCACTTACCCAACTTGGAGGATCGTACATAGTAAATCCGGCCTGCGGGTTGACGCGGAGGAATTCCTCCTTTTCTCCCTTATACAAAGAGGATAAGATCTTTACTAGGGCGACAACTGAAGCCGGCCCCTTACGACCGTAACGGGTGGCGTCATCCTCCCTGTTGAAATCCCACATGGGGTGGCCTCTATATTGAAGTGGCTGCACCCCCCGCATAATGCATGCGGCCATGACTCCAATCATGGTTAGTCCGGAATGAGCCAACAGTCTTATCCGGCCCATCAGGTAAAGGACGTCTCTCTCGCTTTCTCTCTAAGAGCTCCGCGGACGCCAACTCAAGCGTTTCTTCAATGGAGCACTGTTGAACTCAGGGAGACCGACCCGGATAGGGTCCGGTAGCGGGACGTCATCCATATAAAACCATTCCGAAGGCCAGTCCTCGGACGCCTTCTTCGGGGTTCCGGATAGGTATCCGGTCCCGGCGATACGCCATACTTCGGCTCCGCCCACTTGGTATATAGAACCCTCTTTAGAACGGGGCACCAGGAAGAATAACCTCTTCCACAGCGTGAAATGAGCCTCAACGCCTAAAAATAGCTCGCAAAGGGCGACGAAACCCGCAATATGCAATACGGAGGCGGGCGTGAGGTTGTGCAGCTGGAGGCCGTAGAACTCCAGAAGCCTGTGGAGAAATGGGTGAATTGGAAATCCCAGTCCCCTTATTAGATAGGGGACAAGGCACACCCGCTCTCCTTTAGAAGGATTGGGGGTGCTCTCCGCTTGTTTTCCGCCATTATAGGTGGCGAGACTGGCTTGGACCGGGACCATGTATGCCTGAGGGAGAAATCCCTTGGCCTGAAGTGACGCTAACTCGCTATGCGGGATGGTGCAACTCTCCCAGTCCCCGGGTTTGGGACCGGAGGGGCGAGGGGAGGAGCTGCGACGGCTGGTCATGTTGGAATGGACCTTTGCTGGAAGCGCTCTGATGATAACTCGCGGAAAGGAGAAGATGTGGTTTGGACCTAAATCCCCATCCCGTTAAATAGGCGGCTCGTTTATACGGCTAGGGGTGTGGATGTAAAAACACCCTGGCTTTTCGCATTCGTTTGAACACGTGGAAGACGGCCATTATTGGGCGTGGAAGCCGAGGAGCACTACATTACAAAAATCGGACATTATTCGTACAGGTACACAAGATTTGGAGAGGAACCCGCCTTGCAATGCCGAACAATCTGCGCGCCAGACTCATCGTCATTGAAGCCTGGTTCGGGGGCTACTGAGGGAGTCCTGGATTAGGGGGTGTTCGGGTAGCTGGACTATACCTTCAGCCGGACTCCTGGACTATGAAGATACAAGATTGAAGACTTCGTCCCGTGTCCGGATGGGACTTTCCTTGGCGTGGAAAGCAATCTTGGCGATGCGGATATTCAAGATCTCCTACCATTGTAACCGACTCTATGTAACCCTAACCCTATCCGGTGTCTATATAAACCGGAGGGTTGTAGTCCGTAGGCAATCAACTCCATATACAACAATCATACCATAGGCTAGCTTCTAGGGTTTAGCCTCCTTGATCTTGTGGTAGATCTACTCTTGTACTACCCATATCATCAATATTAATCAAGCAGGAGTAGGGTATTACCTCCATCGAGAGGGCCCGAACCTGGGTAAAAAACATCTTGTCCCTTGTCTCCTGTTACCATCCGGCCTTGACGCACAGTTCGGGACCCCCTACCCGAGATCCGTCGGTTTTGACACGGACAGTGCTTTCTTAAGACTGGATTGGTAGCTATTCTTATAAGCAAACTCGGCAAAGGGAAGACATTTCTCCCAATCTATACCGAATGAGATAACGCAAGCTCTAAGCATGTCTTCGAGAATTTGGTTGACCCTTTCCACCTGACCACTTGATTGAGGGTGGAAAGCGGTACTGAAGGAAAGATGGGTGCCCATTGCAGTTGGGAAACTTTCCCAGAAATGAGAGGTGAAAAGACTGCCATGGTCTGAATTGATCTCTAGTGGAACACCATGGAGTGACACTATTCGGGAGATATATAAGTCAGCGAGCTGACTAGCAGTGATACTCTCTCGAACAGGTAGGAAGTGAGCCACTTTGGAGAGACGATCAATGACTACGAAGATAGCATTATTTCCTTTCTTGGTCCTGCGAAAGCCGGTGATGAAGTCTGTACCAACTTTGTCCCACTTCCACTCGGGAATAGCTAAAGGTTGAAGGGTGCCAGTAGGTCTCTAATGCTCTGCCTTAACGCGACGACAAACGTCATAGTTGGCAATATATTGAGCGATTTCTCTCTTCATCCTAGTCCACCAGAACCTCTGGGGTAGGTCCTGATACATCTTTGTACTACCGGGATGAATCGTGAGAGGGGATTCATGGGCCTCCTTAAGGATCAGTTGCTGCATCTGTTGACATTTGGGAACCACCAAACGGTTTCCAAAGTAAACAACACCTCGTTCATCCATAGAGAAACAGCCAACAACTCCCTTGGAAATATTCTTCTTGATTCGGGAAATTCCCGTATCATGCTTCTGAGCCTCTATGATCTAATCTGTAAGGGTAGGTTTCACCACCAAGGTAGAAAGGAAACCACGAGGAGCTATGTGAAGGTTAAGCTTACAGAATTCCTCATGGAGGGGTGGTTGACATTGTTGCAACATAAGGTTGTTGCAATAGGATTTACGACTTAAAGCATCAGCCATGACATTGGCTTTGCCTGGGGTGTAGGTGATTCCTAAGTCGTAGTCCGAGATCAACTCCAACCAACGTCTCTGTCTGAGATTCAGATCCGGTTGGGTGAAGATATACTTGAGACTCTGATGGTCAGTGTAGATTTCGCAACGGCTACCAAGAAGGTAATGTCGCCAAATCTTAAGTGCATAGACTACGGCTGCAAGCTCTAGATCATGTGTAGGATAATTCTCCTCATGTGGATGCAACTGTCCAGATGCATAGGCAATCACATGACGATCCTGCATAAGAATGCAACCTAGTCCTTGACGCGAAGCGTCGCAATAGATAACAAAGTCTTTAGTGAAATCCGGTGGCACGAGTATGGGCGCAGAAGTCAGGCATCTTTTCAGTTCCTGAAAACTGTGCTCACACTGTGGGGTCCACTCAAACCTTTTATCTTTCTTGAGAAGCTCCGTGAGGGGTTTCGCCACTTTGGAGAAGTTTTCAACGAAGCGGCGACAATAACTGGCTAGACCAAGGAAACTCCTAACTTGTTTGACCATTTCGGGTGGAGTCCAATTGAGAACGGCTTTGACTCTCTCAGGATTGACAGCAATGCCCTTACCAGAGATCACGTGGCCCAGATAGGTCACTTCTGGCAACCAAAATTCACACTTGGAGAACTTGGCATAAAGGCGATGCTCTCTGAGTTTTTCTAACACAAGACTAAGATGTTCGGCATGCTCTTCCTCGTTCTCCGAGTAAATAAGAATATCATCGAGATAAACCATGACGAACTTATCTAAGTACTCCATAAAGATCGAGTTCATCAAGCGGGAGAAAGTAGCTGGAGCATTGGTTAGGCCGAAAGACATCACGGTGTACTCGTATTGACCATAACGAGTGACAAAGGCCGTTTTGGGGATGTCCCCGTTTTTGATCTTGATTTGGTGGTAGCCTAACCTCAAATCCATCTTGGAAAAGACTGAGGATCCTGTGTGCTGATCATACAGGTCGTTGATCCTGGGGAGCGGATACTTGTTCTTTATCGTGACCAAATTAACGGGACGATAATCTACAACCATCCGATCCGTACCATCCTTCTTCTTGACGAAGAGGACAGGACAAGCCCAAGGAGAAGAACTGGGACGGATGAAACCCTTTTGCAAGGACTCATCAAGTTGTTTCTTAAGCTCGGCTAACTCCAAAGGTGCCATCTTGTATGGTCTCCTAGAGATTGGAACAGTTCCTGGGATAAGTTCTATGACAAACTCTACATCTCTGTCAGGTGGGACACCTGGCAGTTCTTCTGGAAAAACATCCGGGAAGTCACGGACTATCGGAATATCTTCAAGGTCTGGAGAGGGCTGGCATTAAGAGAATAGAGTTGGTGCCTTGCAACTCTAGTGGAGACAGTGACTATTTTGCCAGATGGATGTGTAAGTTGAACATATCTAGTGTAACAATCGATCTTGGCATGATGAGCTGTCATCCAGTCCATACCCAAGATGATGTTAATATCTGAGGACTTTAGAGATATCAAAGAAGAAAGGAATACCAGTCTGTCAACAAGGATTTCATTACCATGGCTTACCTTGGAGGTTTGCCATTTGGAACCAGGAGTCTGGATTATTAGTGGAGTCGGCATATCACAAAATGATAGGTCGTGCAACCAAGCGTATCCTTCGGATATGAAGGAGTGGGATGCTCCAGTATCGAACAGAACTGAAGCTGGGTGACAATTGACAAGAAGCATACCCAGTACAACGGCAGGATCATCTTGAGCTTCTGTAGCTGAGACATGGTGCACACATGCTCGTTCAATGGAGACTGGCTTGGTACTGATCATCTTGCCTGATGGCTTTTCACGGCCAACAGACCTCTCAGACTGGGGTGGAGTATAACTGGACTGAGGGAAGTCATGTGCGTAGTGCCCTGGTTCTCTGCAGGTGAAGCAAGTTCCTGAGGTAGGACGTGGACCTACATTGGCAAGTGGTCCACTAATAGGCCTGGGTGGAGCACGTTGCTGAGTTGGGTGAGGCGCCACATAGGATGGCCTCGGTGCATATTGAGGTGGAAGAGCTGAGTTCGGAATCCAAATCCGTCGCTTCTGAGAGCCAGAGCGGGAGGAAGAACCCATATCACGGTTGTGCTTTCGAGACTCCTCGTAAGTGAGTTGAGCTGTCTCTGCATTAATGGCCTTGTTCACAAGAGCCTGGAAAGTATCACAATGATGCAGGTGGAGATCACGACGCAACTTAGGGTTGAGACCCTTCCGAAACCTAGCCTGCTTCTTAGCGTCCGTGGACACTTCTTCTGTAGCATAAAGGGCGAGGCTTCCAAACTCTCTACTGTAAGCATCAACAGGCAGCTTACCCTGGGTAAAACTACAGAACTCTTCCTTCTTGCGGTCAATGAGAGCCTGAGGAATGTGGTGCTCACGAAAAGCCTCGGTGAAATACCTCCAGGTAGGAATCTGACCAGCTGGAAGCATAGCCTCATAGCTCTGCCACCAAATACTAGCAGGACCTTCCAGGTGATAGGTAGCATAGGTGACCTTGTCACCTTCAGCTACGCTCGCAGAATGCAACTTGTGAGTGATGCTCCGGAGCCAGTAATCTGCATCGAGTGGCTCAATGGAATGATGGAAGGTGGGTGGTTACAGACCAATGAAGTCGGTGATGGAAACCAACTTCTTACGCTGATGTGCGGTGTTCTTCTCAATCTGTGCCAGCAAGCGGTTAGTCTCACGCTTGTTCCTCTCGGATGCTAACAAGAACTCCGCCATCAAAGGCTGGTCAGGAGGATCCTCGTCCCTACCATCTCCATGATTCTTGCTATGAGCAACTGAACCTCGATTAGCAGAAGACATCCTGACACAGAAACCAAGGAAACAAGGATGGAATTAGCATCGACATAGGGATGCGGAATGTAATGCAAAAGCATTGGAAATTCTTGAAATCCTGGGACAATTTCGGCAGCATAACGGCTGTAAATGCTCAAAAGGATTTTTGAGACATTCATCAAAGGAATAGCATAATCAATCAGCATCATAACATCAAGGTTCTGGGTCAAACTGAGGACACACGGAAGTAGTAGAACTGTAAGGAGACACAACCCAACAATCCTAAGACTTTACGGTTTAGTAACATGTCATCCTGAGAGATAGAGGAGAAGCCTAGGCCTTAACCCTCGTAGAAAAGAAGAGGCTGACTCAGAAAGAATGACATGAGGTAAAGGAGTAAAAAGAGCCTTACATTCCCTTCCATAATCAATTCCCTTATATAACTAAAGCATTACTAGACTCAATTTCGACCAGTTTGGCTTGGTAATCCTACAGTCAGTCAGGCTCTGATACCTAGGGCGATACTGCACTAGCTCCAGTTCATTAATATAATGTAGCCATGTATCCTGTAAATAGTCATACATGCTTATGGAAAGAACTTGCATGACATCTTTTTTCCTACCCTCCCGTGGCAGCGGGGTCCATATTGGAACCTAAGGGATATTAAGGCCTCCTTTTAATAGAGAACTGGAACAAAGCATTAACACATAGTAAATAGATGAACTCCTCAAACTACGGTCATCACCGGGAGTGGTCCCGACTATTGTCACTCCGGGGTTGCCGGATCATAACACGTAGTAGGTGACTATAACTTGCAAGATCGGATCTAGAACATGGATATAATGGTGATAACATAAACAGTTCAGATCTGAAATCATGGCACCCGGGCCCAATGTGACAAGCATTAAGCATAGCAAAGTCATAGCAACATCAATCTTAGAACATAGTGGATACTAGGGATCAAGCCCTAACAAAACTAACTCGATTACATGATGAATCTCATCCAACTCCTCACCGACCAGCAAGCCTACGAAGGAATTACTCACTCCCGGTGGGGAGCATCATGGAATTGGCGATGGAGAAGGGTTGGTGATGACAAAGAACGAAGATCCCCCTCTCCGGAGCCCCAAACGGACTCCAGATCAGGCCTCCCGATGAAGAACAGGAGGTGACAGCGGCTTCGTCTCATGGATCACGATAATTCTATCTCCCTGTTTTTTCTGGAAAAATAGAATTTTATAGCGTCGGTTTCAGGGTCTGTGGGGCCACTAGGTGGGGACAACCCACCTGGGCACGCCTGGTGAGGGGGGCGCGCCCTGGTGGGTTGTGCCCACCCAGGTGCCCCCCTCCAGTAGGTTTTGGCTCCAGAAATTCTCTTATTTGTTATAAAAATTCCTTGCAAAGTTTCGTTCCATTCTGAGAACTTTTATTTCTAAACTAAAACAACACCATGGTAGTTTTGTTGAAAACAGCGTCAGTCCGGGGTTAGATTCATTCAAATCATGCAAATTAGAGTCCAAAACAAGAGGAAAAGCGTTAGGAAAAGTAGACACGTAGGAGACGTATCAACTCCCCCAAGCTTAAACCTTTGCTTGTCCTCAAGCAATTCAGTTGATAAACTGAAAGTGAAAAAGAAAAAAAATCTTACGAACTCTTTTAATCTTGTTTGCATAAATAAACTTAAATAGCACCTAGGTTTTCAGCCAATATTATAACTAACCATGCCGATAATAACTCATAAAAATTATATTAACTCATACCAATGACATAATCAGCTAGCGAGCAATAATAAGACATCTCAAACAGCAACACGTTGTCAAAACGACCATGATATAATATGACAATAGTGGTATCTCGCTAGCCCTTTCTGAGACCGCAAAACATAAATGCAGAGCACCTCCAAAGTTCGAGCGGTGACTAAACATTGTAATTCATGGTCGAAAAGATCCAGTCATGATGCACCCAACGTTAGCTACACACAATGCATCAACATGACAGCAGTGCTCTCAGGTTCTGGCGCTTATTTTAGAAGGTGATGACACAACATAAAAGTAAATAGATAGTCCCTTTGCAGAGGGAAGCAGTGATTTGCAGAGGTGCCAGATCTCAAGTTTTTAAAACAGAGGTAAATGATATTTTGAGACATGCACCCTTCTCATTTACTTTACGACCATCAGTTATCAATATCTTCCATGCTAAACACGCTAGTGGCGGTTCCCAAGCGATAAAGTAATGGTTTTGACTCCATTGGGAGTTTTTGTTTGATTATTTGTAAGCTCTTTTATTTTTGCAGTTTGGGACTGGGCATCCCTATTACCGCCCTTTTCTCGTGCGATGGCGAGTGAATAAACACTCGACCTGAGAATAACCCGCTTAGCATGGAAGATAGCGACCACCTCCTGTCGTTCCATGAACGATCCAGGCACACAAAAAGGATATTTACTTGAAGTTTTTTAGAGGTGGCACATGCAAATTTACTTAGGACGGCAGGGTAATACCGCATATAGGTAGGTATGGTGGACTCATCTGGAATAACTTTGGGCTCAAGGTTTTTGATGTATAAGTAGAATCCCCACTTAGTACAGGCGAAGGCTAGCAATTAGGTTGAGAAGCGGCCAGCTAGGGAGCAACAACGGTCATGAACATGCATTATGCATAAGTAACATTGGACACTAGCATGAGTAGGATATGGACACCATGAATATAAATATCATAGAGGCTATGTTGGTTTTCATTCAACTACATGCATGAACATGTGCCAAGTCAAGCCACTCGAACATTCAGAGGAGGATACCATATCATCATACTACATCACAATCATTTTAACGCAATGTTGACATCCAAGATAAATCATTATCCACTCCTAGCTACTTATGCATGGCATGAGAAACTATAATCTCTAATTGTCATTGCAAACATGTTTAATCATAATGGGCTGAATCATGGATACTAGGTTAAACATATTTACACAAACAGAACAAGTCGAGTTCATACCCGTTTCTCTCTGCCACGGCCAGATCATCGAATATCATCATTATTGCCTTTCATTTGCAAGATCGAACAATATGAAAATAATAATAGTGCAAAAATGTCGTGGACTAAGCTGGAATCCGCAAGACATTTTATTCAACAGGAGAAGACAAGGTAAAATGGGCTCTTTATTAGATCAACAGTTATTCATATGAGAGCCACTCAACATTTTCATCATGGTCTTCTCCTTGGTACGACTCAAATAAAAAGAAAAGGAATTCAGAGAAACACACCGAAATATTTTTGGAGTTTTTGTTTTTCTTGAACAAGCAAATCAAAGGGAAAAGCAAAAACAAGAAAAACTATTTACACGGGAAAGCTCCCAGCAGGCAAAAGAAGAACAACGGAATCTTTTTGGGTTTTCTTTTTAGTGCTACAGTTAACTACTCTAGAAAGAAAATTAAAAAGAAGCAGGAAATTTTTTTGGATTTTCTCAAGTTTTTCGAACACACAAGAAGAAAACAAGAAAATAAACATGGATAATACAATGAAAAAGTGTGAACACCGACAAATGGAATGAAATGTGTGAACATGAATGTAATGTCGGTGAGAAACACGTACTCCCCCAAGCTTAGGCTTTTGGCCTAACTTGGTAATCGGTCAGTAATCTGGATAGTAGTTGGCGTGGTAGCTCACGGAGGCTCTCTGTGCGGATGCCTCGCCCTGCCGTGCTAGCTCCACTGATGTGTTGTGAGCTCGGGCCTCTCTCTCAAGAACAAAGTATCTTCCTTTGTTGTGATAGTCAAAAAGAGCAGGCGCAGGCAAATATGTGTGCACAATAGATTTTTGGTTAAACAGCAAATTGTAAGTGAAAGTATGGACTTTTCCTGTGAGGATCTTATGACTCTTCAAAACATCAAAATCTAAATACTGCGTGGGTAGAATAGGGTCAAAGGGAAAAGGTGAAGCACCCAGCCTCGTGCTAAACGCGTGGCGTATATTCCACCATAGAAATAGCCACTATTAGCATTATGCTGAAGTTTGCGTGCAACAATTGCTCCTAGGTTATAACTCCTATCACCGGTTAGAGCAGTGCATATGAGGCTCAAGTCTGGAGCACAAAGTGTACTACAGTCTTGCTTGCCTACTATACATTTCCCATTAAATAATGCAAAGTACTGAATTGCGGGAAAATGAATGCTCTTTATTCTACCTTTTGTCACTCCCCTCGTCTCACCGTAGCAAAGACTAGTCAAAAATGATTGGTATTCATCCCTTGGCGGTTCGTCAAGCGAACCCCAAAATGGGAGTTTGCAGTGGTAAGCAAAATTCTCTAGTGAGATGGTAAATGGATTATCATAAAGCATAAACGACACCCTAGACTCAACGGGATGGAATTTAAATCCTTTGACAAACGATTCAGTGAGAATGTGGTGTTGTTCGCACTTATCTGAAATGTAGGGACCGAAACTGGCATTGTGAAAATATTGATCAAATTCCTCTTTAATGCCCACATGCACCATATAGTCATCGCAAGGCCATAAGCATGTTTTGGTGGCGGCATCTCGTGTGGAACTTTCACTTGGTTCAACATAAGACCGGCTAGCGGAGCTGTCACTAGAAGATGCCCCCGAGGATCTCCTCCTCGAAGAACTCCTTCCAAATAGGTTCATCTTGTTCGCGTAAAATTTTCTGAAAAATTTTGGGTGACAAATAATTTGTCAACAAAACTTTATTAAATTCATAGCAACTACGCATAGGGATACATAGGGGCCTTATCAAGCATTCTAACTACTTAGAACTCTAAGAATTCAACATGCAAGCTCATCATAGCAGCACCAAGAGTAGCTAATTATTCAAAATATAAACCACTAAAACAAAAAATAATTGGATAAATAGTGGAGTCACATACTAAGCAACAATCCCCCGAAACAGTTTCGGAAATGGAGCTTCGAGCAAAGAGAGCGAAATCCGCATGTTTGAGTGCAAGAACACGAAAGAGAGAGCAATGGAGAATGTTTTCTGGAGGTAGGTGATGATGTGGTGTGAAGAGATAAGTGAGGGGGCCCACGTGGGGACCACAACCCACCAGGACGCACCTGGGGGTCCTGGCGCGCCCAGGTGGGTTGTGCCCACCTGGTGCACCTCCCTATGATATTATTTGCACCAGAAATTCTTAAATATTCAGAAAAAAATCATATTAAATTTTAAGAGCATTCTGAGAACTTTTATTTTTGGGTCATTTTTTATTGCATGGGAAATTCAGAAAACAGACATAACATGGCATTTTATTTTATTTAACTATTAAAAACCGAAAACAAAAGGTAGGGATAGAAGGTAGTGCTTACTAAATTCATCAACTTCATACCGCTCAAAAATGATCCATTAATAAGGTTGATCAGGTCTTATTAACAACCACTTTCGATTAGCACGAAATCGAAGAACTTTCGTAAATCACTAAGTTACCTCAACGGGGATGTGAATATCCCCAAAAGTAAGCATTCCATATTTCTTTTTGACAGTAGGTAGAGGTATTTGAAAACTTCCAATAGTGATTGTCGAAGATTTTTCAATAACATTAATACCATTCACTTGGAATTGTTTCTTCAGGAAGTGCATCGTATTCTCATTACCATTGATATGAAAAGTGACCTTGCTTTTATTGCAATCAATAACAGCCCCTGCAGTATTCAAGAAGGGTCTACCAAGGATAATCGACATGTTGTCGTCCTCGGGCATCTCAAGTATAACAAAGTCACTCAAAATAGTAACATTAGCAACAACAACGGGAACATCATCACAGATACCGATAGGTATGGCAGTTGATTTGTCAGCCATTTGCAAAGATATTTCAGTAGGTGTGCGTTTATTCAAATCAAGTCTTTTATATAAAGAGAAAGGCATAACACTAACACCAGCTCCTAAATCACACAAAGCAGCTTTCACATAATTCTTTTTGATGGAGCAAGGTATAGTTGGTATTCCAGGGTCTCCAAGTTTTTTAGGTACTCCATCGTTAAAAGTATAATTAGCAAGCATGGTGGAGATTTCAGCTTTTGGTATTTTTCTATTATTAGTGATGATGTCTTTCATGTACTTTACATAAGGAGGCATTTTCAAGATATCAGTCAAGCGAGTACGCAAAAAGACTGGCCTCAGCATTTCAGCAAAGCATTTAAATTCTTCATCATCTTTCTTTTTAGTTGACTTGGGTGGAAAAGGCATAGGTTTTTGAACCCACTGTGCTCTTTCTTTATCGTGTTTCTAGCAATGAAGTCTCTTTTATCATATCTTTTATTCTTAGGTTGTGGGTTATCAAGATCAACAGGTGGTTCTATCTCAACATCATTGTCTGGTTCTTTTTCATTGTTTGGTTGAGTATCTTCATGAACATCAGCATTATCTTTTTCATTATCGCTAGGTGAATGTTAGTTACGAGATTGAGTTTCAGCATCAGAAATAGAGACATCATTATCATTATCAGGAGGTTTTTCTACTTCAGGTTCACTAGAAGCATGCAAAGTCCTATCATTTTTCTGTTTCTTTTTCTTTTTAGGAGGACTAGGTGCAGTGGTGTTGTTCCTTTGTGAATTATGTTCAATTCTTTTTGGGTGTCCCTCAGGATAAAGTGGTTCCTGAGTCATTTTACCTCCTCTAGTTGCAACTCTAACAACAAAGTCATGTATGATGTTATTCATTTCATCTAGCAATTCTCTTTGAGATTTAGCAACTTGTTCTAACTGGGTTTGTACCATAGAAGCATGCCTCCCCACACCTCTAACATCATTTGAGATTCTAAATAACAAGTCACTCAAGCAAGCAATCATATCAGAATTATATTTCAATTGCTTCATAACATTTGCATTGAAGTGATCTTGTTTCCTAATATAATTCTAAAACTCATAAAGGCATTGGCTAGGGTGCATATTGTGAGGATTATCATTATCATTGAATTTCATTAGAGAATTTACCTCTACCACCTTAGGCAGTGGTGGTGTATCAAGTGTCGAGACCCCGATCCTAGGTCACACCGATCTAGCATGTAACACTTCGTATCACTTTGCGGCCTCACGCACGGTATTCCCATGGGTGCCACCTTACCTGGCCCGGGACCGTTTGCGCCTTTTGGCTCACGCATATGATAGTGTTGCTAGCATCTATATGACAGAGAACCCGGGCCGACATGACTAGTCGTGAACCCAAAGTAGCACTAACTTACGGGGACAGGCATACATGAATCAACCTCGAGCATGTCGGTCAACAGCGTATGAATTCGGGCTGTAGCACTGGGCTAATAGGACTCCGGGAACCCGCGCTGTAGCAGGCTAGGCAGGACTCTGGATGTTACCGCGTGACATTTCCCCGAAGGGACAGACACAGGAATGAAGTGAATCACATGCCGGCCAGTCAAGTGTTCCGGAGCAGTAGTGCTGGGCTAGCAGGACTCCGGTGAACCGGGCTGTAGCAGACTACTATGGCACATGGAAGCACAAGACTACATTTCCCCATAAGAGAGGCTACCAGAGGTAAACAACTAGGTTGACGGATCCCACACATAGCAATACACGTTACACGTACGCATAACATGCAAGTATGTGCTGTACAACATGGCATCACAACATAACTCAAACTCATATAGATAAAGGCCGCCACATAGCATCAATACAAACTGGGGTCTCATGACCCATCATTCAGAGCATACAAGCAACGGAAGCATTACATGTCTGAGTACAGACAACTACAAAAGGAAAATACTAAGAAGCCTGACTATACATGACCCTCCCAAGGGTACAAGATCGTAGCTGGGATACAAGCTACACGTCGAAGTCACTAGTGTAACCAACTGCAAAACATAAATAAGCAAACATGAGTACAAAGGTACTCAGCAAGTCTTACATCAGAACTATCTACATATGCAACATTATCAACAAAGGGGGTGGTGGAGTTAACAGCAGCAAGCTAGCATTGACTCAGTGGCTAGCCTATACTACGAGTATCAGAAACTTCTTTGAGGTGAGAAGACGCACACAAGTCGACATATTCACCATATCAATACTCCACTATGGATCCGTTCCCGTCTCCCTACGAGAAGGCCATCCATAGCACTCACGCTTATCTTGCGGATTTTAGAGTATCCACTTCAAGTTGTCTATGTACTACATAAGTCCTCCAAGTTTCCATATCCGAGGAAAACGGCTATTCGAATAGATAATATTGACCCTGCAGGGGTGTACTTCTTCACACACGCTCTCGCCACTTATAGCCCTGTACACGTCATGTACCTCGGCAACCTTCAAGCGGAAGCCAGGCAAGGGTGTCGGCCACGACCTGACTAACCACACAAATCTCTCATCCAGGTTTATCGCCTATTCGGGTTCCATCCGCAAGGAGATCCGGCCGGGGTGTCACTCACGGCCCCAAACGATGTGTGCAGGGTTCCCAAGCCCACCATCCGGGTGCCACTTGGTACACCGTGCCACGGTGCCTAGTCTGTCCCAAGCCCGTCCCGTCGGACACCACCTGGTAGACAAGTAGCACTACCTACAAACGCCAGAAACTAGTTGCAACTCCTGGACAGAGATCAAGCGGATTAATAAGCTGAGAGGGGCCGGATAACCGGAACCCAATGTGTGGTAGTAACTGGACTTGGATAACATACACAGAACTCAGTGCTTAAGGACGGTTCCAATGAGACAACCCACCATGTACTCCTACATGGCCTCTCGTCGCTACCTTTACCAAAACGTGTTCACACACTTAGCCTTTACCGGTAGGACATGTTCACCACTCCGATTCATTCCCGATGAATCAGACCTGACACAACTCTAAGCATAGCTGGCATAAAGAAAAACAAGCATGGATGAGCAGGCACATCAAGGCTCAAGCAACTCCTACTCATGCTAGTGGGTTTCAACTATTTACTGTGGCAATGACAGGTCATGCAGAGGAATGGGTTCAGCTACCGCAGCAGAAAGTAGCAGTTTGAATCGTTGTTGTCCTAATGCAGTAACAGGAGCAGGAGCGAGAGAGTGGGATTTATCGAGATGCTCAAGGGGGTTTGCTTGCCTGATAGATCCACGAAGAAGCACTGCTCCTCAGATAGGTACTCGGGACACCTTCCGGAGTAGAACCTATCGAGAGGGGACGGTGCTGGCAATCAATAAACAACCATATGCAACAATATGATGCATGAAGATGACATTTCAAAGATGCTATGATTTGCCCTAATGCATCTAGCATCAATTTGGTTGAAGTCCATATGAAGCAAGGGTTCATATGCAAACCCCAAATTAAGTATATAACATGCCATTATTACGTTTTTACTTATACAGAAAGTATAGGTTGGTTTTTCATGCATGAAACTAGCATAAATGGATTCCTTGCATTTTTCTGATGATTTTTCATATATAATTTATTTCATTCTGAGCTGCGGTTTAATTTCTATGAATTTTAGAAGTTTTAACTATTTTCTGAAATTTCCTAATTTATTTTAAATCCAGAAAATAGTTTATTGCGTCAGCGTGACGTCATGGAGGCGTCAGCAGAGCTGACCAGGTCAAACCTGACGTGTGGGAACCACACGTCAGTGACACTGGGGTTAACCCCGGGTCAAACCCGCACTAACCAGGGTTGACTTGGCTCTGGGGCCCACTGTCAGCGGTTGGTGGGGTGGCTAATGGTGGGGATCAGCGCTAATTAAGCCGCCACATCAGCCTCGCCGGAGTTCGGCCAGAGACGACCAAACCGTGCGGCGGTGCTTCGCCGGAATGCACTACAGGCGGCGGAAGAGCGCGCGGAGACCACCGGGGCGTAGCCCGTCGCCGTCCGCATCTAGTGGAGCATGTGGGATGAGCTGGGGAGGCTGGAGCTCACCGGAATGGAGCTCGCGGCGGCTGCCGGAGTTCGGGGCTGGTGCGGGTTAGCGCTGCGGTGTGCTAACGAGCGAGGCGAAGGTCTAGCGGGGCGCTACGCGTTGCGGGGAGCAAGTTGGACTCGCCGGGGTGACCATTTGGTCGCCGAAGCTGCGCCCACGACGAGCTCAAGCGGCGGCGGCTTCAGTCGTCAAGGGGGCGACATCTACGGCTCGAAATCGAAGGGGAGGAAGGAGGGGATCCACGCAGGAGCTCACAGTGGTTCGTTCGGTGGCCTCAGCGAGCTCGGGGAAGCGTCGGAGCGGGCGCACGGTCGCCGGCGATCTCGGTGGCCCGAGGTTGAAGAAGACGGCGGTGAGGGCGTCCGGAGGCGTCCGGCGTCGCTTGGCTTGGCGAGGAGGTCGAGAACGAGGTAGCGGAGCTACTGGGCACGTCGAGGGGTCGAGGGGGAGGCTCTGGGTGCGGCAACGGTGAGCGGCAACGGCGGCTGCGTTTGATGCGTGCGAGGGAGAGAGCCAGGGGAGATGATGGGGACGAGAGAGAGCGAGAGAGAGTCGGGGGATCGCGTGGCGTCCTCAGGGCGACGGGGAGACATGCAGGGAGGCAGGAGGTGGCCGGCGCGTGGCCGGCGCGCGGCGAGCACGCGCCCCTGCCTTCTGGCGCGAGGAGGGAGATGACTGGCGTGGCCAGTCAGATGGGCCGGCTTGTTGGGCCAGAGCAGGTGGGCCGCCAGGTGAGGCCAGGTACGATTCCCTTTCTCTCTTTTATTTTGTTTTTGTTTTCTATTTTCTGACATTTGTTTTGTATCTAAAAGAAATGTTAAAACATTTCCATAAATGCTGAAAATAATTGTGGCATCTAGATATAATATTCTAGAGGCCCTCACCAATTCCCAACATTTTTGGAGCCATTAAAATATTTATATAATTTCAACAGCTCCAAATCAAATATTTATGCATTGATTCAAAAATCCAAAATGTGTAGCAAAAATGTGCATCACCTCTGGTTGTTGTTTGCAACATTTTCCAAAGACCATGAACATTTTTGAAGAGCATTTTGGGTTTATTGAAATTCCAATTTTAATTTGAACCTATTTGAATTTGCTTTGGTGCTAGGGTTTGAAACATCCCCATATCAATTTCATTTGAAAATTTAAACATGATGCACAAAGCAAGCCTAGGACCATACCAGAACTAGGGATGTGACATCAAGCCCATGTATTTCTTCAATAGGAGGTAATTTTTTAACATCCTCAGCTTTAATACCTTTTTCCTTCATAGATTTCTTTGCCTCTTGCATATCTTCAGGACTGAGATATAATATACCCCTCTTCTTCGGAGTGGTTTTAGCTGGTGGTTCAGGAAGAGTCCAATCATCATAATTTTTCAATATATTATTCAATAATTCTTCAGCTTGTCCAACAGTTCGTTCCCTAAAAACACAACCAACACAACTATCTAGGAAGTCCCTAGAAGCATCGGTTAAGAGGATGATCAGTTCAAAGCATTAAGTAACTGGCAAAGCCTCCCCAAGCTTGTTGGAGACTCTCTTCTTTAGTTTGCACAAAGTTAAATATTTCCTGTAAGGCAGCTTGTTTCTTATGAGCAGGAAAATATTTCTCAGAGAAGTAATAAATCATATCCTGTGGACTACGCACACAACCAGGAGCAAGATTATTGTACCAAGCTTTAGCATCACCCTTTAATGAGAACGGAAGTAATTTGAGAATATAGTAATAGAGAATCTTCTCATCACGAGCAAAAAGGGTGGCTATGTCATTCAACTTAGTAAGATGTGCCACAACAGTTTCAATTTCATAACCATGGAAAGGATCAGATTCAACCAAAGTAATTAACTCTGGGTCGACAGAGAATTCATAATCCTTATCATCAATAAAGATAGGTGAGGTAGAAAACTTAGGATCATATTTCATTCTGGCATCCAGAGATTTTTCTTTGTACTTGCATAATAATTTCTCTAGATCATCTCTATCCTTACAAGCAAGAATACCTCTAGTTGTCTCCTCATTCATAACATAACCTTGCGGTATCTTAGGCAATTCAAATCTAGGAAGGCTAGTTCTAGCAGGTGTTTCAAGATTTTCAGTTTCAAGCTCATCATCAGATTCAACAACATCATGTTGTCGTACTCTAGCAATTTTTTCATTAAGAAATTCACCTAGTGGCATATCATCATCGGGCAAGGTACTAGCATCATCATAAGCATCATTTGTAGCAGAAGTAGCATTATCAATAACTTGCGACATATCAGGATTAATAGCATGTGGTGGTGTTGTAAGTTTACTTATAATAGAAGGTGAATCTAAAGCAGAACTGGATGGCAGTTCCTTACCTCCCCTTGTCTTAGAGGGAAAAATAGTAGTCTTAGCGTCCTTCAGATTCCTCATAGTGATAAAATGATAATAATCCCAAGTGACTCAACAAATATAGCTATGCTCCCCGGCAACGACGCCAAAAAAGGGTCTTGATAACCCACAAGTATAGGGGATCGCAACAGTTTTCGAGGGTAGAGTATTCAACCCAAATTTATAGATTCAACACAAGGGGAGCCAAAGAATATTTGAAGGTATTAGCAGATGAGTTGTCAATTGAACCACACTTGGAGATTAATTATCTGCAGCAAAGTGATCAGTAGCAAAGTAGTATGATAGTTTTGATAGTAGTGACAGCAGCAATAATAATAGTAACAGTGATATCAGTATTTTTGTAGCAAGTGCAACAGTAACGATAGCAGTAGTAACTTAGCAAGAGCAATATAGGGTAAATTCGTAGGCATTGGTTTGGTGACTTATTCGATGATATTCATCATGAGACAGTTATAACCTAGGGTGATATGGCACTAGCTCCAGTTCATCAATATAATGTAGGCATGTATTCCGTAAATAGTCATACATGCTTATGGAAAGAACTTGCATGACATATTTTGTCCTACCCTCCCGTGGCAGCGGGGTCCATATTGGAAACTAAGGGATACTATGGCCTCCTTTTAATAGAAAACTGGAACAAAGCAATAACACATAGTGAATAGATGAACTCCTCAAACTACAGTCATCATCGGGAGTGGTCCCGACTATTATCACTCCGGGGTTGCCGGATCATTGTTGGAAATATGCCCTAGAGGCAATAATAAATTAGTTATTATTATATTATATTTCATTGTTCATGATAATCATTTATTATCCATGCTAGAATTGTATTGATAGGAAACTCAGATACATGTGTGGATACATAGACTACACCATGTCCCTAGTAAGCCTCTAGTTGACTAGCTCGTTGATCAATAGATGGTTACGGTTTCCTGACCATGGACATTGGATGTCGTTGATAACGGATCATATCATTAGGAGAATGATGTGATGGACAAGACCCAATCCTAAGCCTAGCACAAGATCGTGTAGTTCGTTTGCTAAAGCTTTTCTAATGTCAAGTATCATTTCCTTAGACCATGAGATTGTGCAACTCCCGGATACCGTAGGAGTGCTTTGGGTGTGCCAAACGTCACAACGTAACTGGGTGGCTATAAAGGTACACTACAGGTATCTCCAAAAGTGTCTGCACGAATCGAGACTGGGATTTGTCACTCCATGTAAATGGAGAGGTATCTCTGGACCCACTCGGTAGGACATCATCATAATGTGCACAATGTGACCAAGGAGTTGATCACGGGATGATGTGTTACGGAACGAGTAAAGAGACTGGCCGGTAACGAGATTGAACAAGGTATCGGGATACCGACGATCGAATCTCGGGCAAGTACAATACCGCTGGACAAAGGGAATTGAATACGGGATTGATTGAATCCTCGACATCGTGGTTCATCCGATGAGATCATAGTGGAACATGTGGGAGCCAACATGGGTATCCAGATCCCGCTATTGGTTATTGGCCGGAGAGTTGTCTCGGTCATGTCTGCATGGTTCCCGAACCCGTAGGGTCTACACACTTAAGGTTCGATGACGCTAGGGTTATTAAGAAGACTTGCATGTGATTACTGAATGTTGTTCGGAGTCCCGGATGAGATCCTGGACGTCACGAGGAGTTCCGGAATGGTCTGGAGGTAAAGATTTATATATGGAAAGTTGTTGTTCGGGTTCCGGGAAAAGTTTGGTTTTTTCCGGTATTGTACCGGGAAGCTTCCGGAAGGTTCCGGAGGATTCCGGAGGGGTCCGGCGGTCCGTAAAATGTTCTACCACTTCCAATACAGAAGCATGGGCTGTAGGGGGGCGCCCTAAACTTAATGGGCCAAGGGAACCAGCCCCCCAAGGCCCATGCTCATGGGAGAGGGGAAACCCTAAGGGGGAGGGCCTCCACTTGACTTGGGAGGCACTCCTCCCCCCCTTGGCCGCCGCCCCCTACCCTAGATGGGATCTAAGGGGGCCGGCCCCCCTCTCCCCCCACCTAAAAATAGTGGAGGGGTGGGAGGGCGGCCAAACCCTTGAACCTGGCGCAGCCCTCCCTCCTCCTACACCTCCTCCTCCTCCATAGTGCTTGGCGATGCCCTGCTGGAGAACCACGAGCTCCATCACCACCACGCCGTCGTGCTGCTGTTGGACTCTCTTCCTTAACCTCTCCCTCCTCCTTGCTGGATCAAGGCATGGGAGACGTCTCCATTCCGTACATGTGTTGAACGCGGAGGTGCCATCCGTTCGGCGCTAGGATCATCGGTGATTTGGATCACAAAGAGTACGACTCCATCAACCCTGTTCACTTGAACGCTTCCACTTAGCGATCTACAAGGGTATGTAGATGCACTCTCCTTCCCCTCATTGCTAGATTACTCCATAGATTGATCTTGGTGATGCGTAGAAAATTTTAAATTTATGCTATGATCCCCAACAGTGGCATCATGAGCTAGGTCTATGCGTAGTTTCTATGCACGAGTAGAACACAAAGTAGTTGTGGGCGTCGATATTGTCAATTTACTTGCCGTTACTAGTCTTATCTTGATTCGGCGGCATCGTGGGATGAAGCGGCCCGGACCGACCTTACACGTACGCTTACGTGAGACTAGTTCCACCGACTGTCATGCACTAGTTGCATAAGGTGGCTAGCGGGTGTCTGTCTCTCCCACTTTAGTCGGATCGGATTTGATGAAAAGGGTCCTTATGAAGGGTAAATATAAATTGGCATATCACGTTTTGGTTTTCGCGTAGGTAAGAAACGTTCTTGCTAGAAACCTATAGCAGCCACGTAAAAACTTGCAACAACAATTAGAGGACGTCTAACTTGTTTTTGCAGCATATGCCATGTGATGTGATATGGCCAAAAGGATGTGATGAATGATATATGTGATGTATGAGATTGATCATGTTCTTGTAATAGGAATCACGACTTGCATGTCAATGAGTATGACAACCGGCAGGAGCCATAGGAGTTGTCTTAATTTATTTATGACATGCGAGTCAACATAAACGTCATGTAATTACTTTACTTTATTGCTAAAGCATTAGCCATAGTAGTAGAAGTAATAGATGACGAGACAACTTCAAGAAGACACGATGATGGAGATCATGGTGTCATGCCGGTGACAATGATGATCATGGAGCCCCGAAGATGGAGATCAAAAGGAGCAAAATGATATTGGCCATATCATGTCACTATTTGATTGCATGTGATGTTTATCATGTTTTACATATTATTTGCTTAGAATGACGGTAGCTTAAATAAGATGATCCCTCTCTAAAATTTCAAGAAAAGTGTTCGCCCTAACTGTGCACCATTGCGAAGGTTCGTTGTTTCGAAGCACCACGTGATGATCGGGTGTGATATATTCTAACCTTCGAATACAACGGGTGTTGACGAGCCTAGCATGTACAGACATGGCCTCGGGACACATGCGAAACACTTAGGTTGACTTGACGAGCCTAGCATGTACAGACATGGCCTCGGAACACGGAAGACCGAAACGTCGAACATGAGTCGTATAGAAGATACGATCAACATGAGATGTTCACCATTGATGACTAGTCCGTCTCACGTGATGATCGGACATGACCTAGTCGATTTGGATCATGTTTCACTTAGATGACTAGAGGGATGTCTATCTGAGTGGGAGTTCATTAAATAATTTGATTAGATGAACTCAATTATCATGAACATAGTCTAAATTGTCTTCGCAAATATGTTGTAGATAAATAGCTCATGTTGTAGCTCCCGGTTTCAATACATTCCTAGAGAAAGATTAAGTTGAAAGATATTGTAAGCAATGATGCGGACTAGGTCCGTAGTCCGAGGAGTGTCCTCACTGCTACGCAGAAGGCTTATGTCTTTGATGCACCGCTCGATGTGCAAACCCCTACAACGTCGTCTGTGGATGTTGTGAACACCTGACAGACAAATTCTAATGACTACCTGATAGTTTAGTGCACCATACTTTACGGCTTAGAATTGGGATTCCAATGACATTTTTAACGCCATAGAACATATGAGATGTTCCAAGAGCTGAAATTGGGATTTCAGGCTCATGCCTGTGTTGAGAGGTGTGAGACCTTTGACAAGTTCTTTTGCCAACAAGATGGAGGAGAATAGCTCAGCTAGTGAGCATGTGCTCAGAATGTCTGGGTGCTACAATCACTTAAATCAAGTGGGAGTTAAACTTGCAGATAAGATAGTGATTGATAGAGTTCTCTAGCCACTATCACTAAGCTACTAGATCTTCGTGATGAACTATGACATGCAAGGGATGGAGTTGATCCCAGAGCCGTTCGCGGTGCTTAAGATCGCAAAAGGTAGAAATCAAGAAGGAGCATCAAGTGTTGATGGTTTGACAAGACCACTGGTTTCAAGAAGGGTAAGGGCTAGAAGGGAAACTTCATGGATGGCAAACCAGTTGCCGCTCCAGTGAAGGAACCCAAGGTTGAACCCAAACCCGAGACTAAGTGCTTCTATTGTAAGGGGAACGGTCACTGGTAGCGGAATTACCCCAAATGCATGGTAGATAAGAAGGCTGGCAACTTCAACAAAGTATATACGTGTTATTAATGTGTACCTCACTAGTACTCCTGGTAGCACCTGGGTATTGGATACCGGTTCAGTTGCTATTATTGGTTAGTTGAAGCAAAAGCTACGGACTAAACGAAGACTGGCTAAGGGCGAGGTGACGATGTGTGTTGGAAGTGTTTCCAAAGTTGATGAGATCACCATCGCACGCTCCATCTGCCTTTGGGATTAGTATTGAACCTAGATAAATGTTATCAGGTGTCTACATTGAGCATGAATATGATTAGATCATGTTCATTGCAATACGGTCATTCATTTAAGTTAGAGAATAATGGTTATTCTGTTTACATGAATTATACCTTTCATGGTCATGCACCCTATGTGAATGGTTCATTGAATCTCGGTCGTGGTAATACACATGTTCACGCCAAAAGATGTAGAGTTAATAATGATAGTACCACTTTCTCGTGGCACTGCTACTTAGGTCATATTGGCGTAAGATGCATGAAGAAACTCCATGTCGATGGATGTTTGGAGTCACTTGATTTTGAATCGCTTGACACATGCGAGCCATGCCTCATGGGCAGGATGACTAAGACCTCATTTTCAGGTACGATGAAACGGGCAAGTGACTTGTTGGAAATCATGCATGCTGATGCGTGTGATCCAATGAAATTGAAGCGTGCGGTGGATATCGGTATTTTCTCATCTTCACTGACGATTTGGGTAGATATAGGTATATCTACTTAATGAAGCACAAGTCTGAAACGTTTGAAAAGTTCAAGCGATTTCAGAGTGAAGTTAAGAATCATCATAACAATAAGATCATGTTCCTACGATCTGATCAAAAGGGGATTTTCTGAGTTATGAGTTTGGCAATCACTTAAGACATTGTGGAATTGTTTCACAGTTGTAGCCACCTGGAACACCACAAGGTAATGGTGTGTCCTGACGTCGTAATCGAACACTATGAGATATGGTGTGATCTATGATGTCTCTTATCAATCTACCATTTTCATTTTGAGGTTATGCGTAAGAGACAACTGCATTCACTTTAGATAGGACACCATCTAAGTCCGTTGATACGACGTCGTATGAATATGGTTTGGCAAGAAACCAAAGTTGACGTTTCTTAATGTTTGGGGCTGCGATGCTTAAGGCTTCAGCCGGAGAAGCTCGAACCCAAAAGCGGACAAACACATCTTCATAGGATACCCAAAGGTGACAGTTGGGTATACCTTCTATCTCAGATCCGAGAGCAAATTGTTTGTCGCTAAGAATGGGTCCTTTCTCGAGAAGGAGTTTCTCTCGAAAGAATTGAGTGGGAGGAAGATAGAACTTGATGAGGTTGTCGAACCTTTGTTTCAACCAGAGAGTGATGCAACACAGAAAGATGTTTTTTGTGGCGCCTACGTCTGTCGAAGAGGAAGTTGATGATAGTGATCATGAAGCTTCGGATCAAGTTGCTATCGAACCTCATAGGTCGACAAGGATATGTACTACTCCAGAGTGGTACGGTAATCATGTCTTAAATATCATGTTGTTAGACAACAATGAACCTACGAGCTATGGAGAAGCGATGATGGGCCCGTATTCTGACAAATGGTTAGAAGCCATGAAATCCGAGATAGGATCCATGTATCAGAACAAAGTATGGACTTTGGTGGACTTGCCCGATGATCGGCAAGCCATTGAGATAAATGGATCTTTAAGAAGAAGACGGACGTGGGCGGTAATGTTACCGTCTATGAAGCTCGACTTGTGGGAAACAGTCATTTCACAAGTTCAAGAAGTTGACTACGATGAGAATTTCTCACCTGTAGCGATGCTTAAGTCCGTCGGAATCATGTTAGCATTAGCTGTATTTTTCGATTATGAAATCTTACAGATGGATGTCAAAACAAGTTTTCTTACCAGTTTTCGTAAGAAAAGTTGTATGTGATACAATAAAAGGTTTTGTCGATCCTAAGGATGGTAAAAGGTATGCTGGCTCCAGCAATCCTTCTATGGACTAGAGCAAGCATCTCGGAATCGGAATATATGTTTTGATGGAGTGATCAAAGCTTTTAGGTTTATACAATGTTTGCTAGAAACCTGTATTTACAAGAAAGTGAGTGGGAGCACTACAACATTTCTGATAAGTATATGTGGATGACATATTGTTGATCCGAAATAATGTAGAATTTCTGGAAAGCTACTTGAACATTGAGCATCAAGATCTATAAGGATAGATCAAAACGCTTAAAAGTACTTTCAAATGAGCACATACCTTGACATGATCTTGAAGGTGTTCAAGATGGATCAGTCAAAGAAGGAGTTCTTGCCTGAGTTGTAAGGTATGAAGTTAAGACTTAAAGCTCGACCACGGCAGAATAGAGAGAAAGGACGAAGGTCGTCCCCTATGCTTAAGACATAGGCTCTACAGTATGCTATGCTGTGTACCGCACCTGAAGTGTGCCTTGCCATGAGTCAGTCAAGGGGTACAAGTGTGATCCAAGAATGGATCATAGGACAGTGGTCAAAGTTATCCTTAGTAACTAGTGGACTAAGGAATTTTCTCGATTATGGAGGTGATAAAGAGTTCGACGTAAAGAGTTACGTCGATGCAAGCTTAACACCTATCCGGATAGCTCTGAGTAGAGATGTCGGATACGTATAATGGAGCAACAATTTAGAATAGCTCCAAGTAGAACAGTTATTTGGAATAGCTCCAAATAGAACGTGGTAGCTACATCTAGGAGATGACATAGAGATTTGTAAAGCACACACGGATCTGAAAGGTTCAGACCCGTTGACTAAAACCTCTCTCACAAGCAACATGATCAAACCCAGAACTCATTGAGTCTTAATCACATGATGATGTGAACTAGTTTAGTGACACTAGTAAACTCTTTGGATGTTTGTCACATGGCGATGTGACCTGTGAGTGTTAATCACATGGCGATGTGAACTAGATTATTGACTCTAGTGCAAGTGGGAGACTGTTGGAAATATGCCCTAGAGGCAATAATAAATTAGTTATTATTATATTTCCTTGTTCATGATATCGTTTATTATCCATGCTATAATTGTATTGATAGGAAACTCAGATACATGTGTGGATACATAGACAACACCATGTCCCTAGTAAGCCTCTAGTTGACTAGCTCGTTGATCAATAGATGGTTACGGTTTCCTGACCATGGACATTGGATGTCATTGATAACGGGATCACATCATGAGGAGAATGATGTGATGGACAAGACCCAATCCTAAGCCTAGCACAAAGATCGTGTAGTTCGTATGCTAAAGCTTTTCTAATGTCAAGTATCATTTCCTTAGACCATGAGATTGTGCAACTCCCGGATACCGTAGGAATGCTTTGGGTGTACCAAACGTCACAACGTAACTGGGTGACTATAAAGGTGCACTACAGGTATCTCTGAAAGTGTCTGTTGGGTTGGCACGAATCGAGACTGGGATTTGTCACTCCGTGTAAACGGAGAGGTATCTCTGGGCCCACTCGGTAGGACATCATCATAATGTGCACAATGTGATCAAGGAGTTGATCACGGGATGATGTGTTACGGAACGAGTAAAGAGACTTGCCGGTAACGAGATTGAACAAGGTATAGGGATACCGACGATCGAATCTCGGGCAAGTACAATACCGCTAGACAAAGGGAATTGTATACGGGATTGATTAAGTCCTTGACATCGTGGTTCATCCGATGATATCATCGTGGAAAATGTGGGAGCCAACATGGGTATCCAGATCCCGCTGTTCGTTATTGACCGGAGAACGTCTCGGTCATGTCTGCATGCTTCCCGAACCCGTAGGGTCTACACACTTAAGGTTCGGTGACGCTAGGGTTATAGAGATATTAGTATGCGGTAATCCGAAAGTTGTTCGGAGTCCCGGATGAGATCCTGGACGTCACGAGGAGTTCCGGAATGGTCCGGAGGTAAAGAATTATATATAGGAAGTGCTATTTCGGCCATCGGGACAAGTTTCGGGGTCACCGGTATTGTACCGGGACCACCGGAAGGGTCCCGGGGGTCCACCGGGTGGGGCCACCTGCCCCGGGGGGCCACATGGGCTGTAGGGGGTGTGCCTTGGCCTATATGGGCCAAGGGCACCAGCCCCAAGAGTCCCATGCGCCAAGAGAGAGAAAAAAAGGGGAGAGTCCTAAAGGGGGAAGGCACCTCCGAGGTGCCTTGGGGAGGATGGACTCCTCCCCCCCTTGGCCGCACCCTTCCTTGGAGGAAGGGGCAAGGGCTGCGCCTCCCCCCTCTCCCTTGGCCCTATATATAGTGGGGAAAAGGAGGAGCAACCATACCTAAGGCCTGGAGCCTCCCTCTCCCTCCCGTGACACATCTCCCTCCTCCCGCAGCGCTTAGCGAAGCCCTGTTGGAATCCCGCTACTTCCACCACGCCGTCGTGCTGTTGGATCTCCATCAACCTCTCCCTCCTCCTTGCTGGATCAAGGCGTGGGAGACGTCTCCGCTCCGTACGTGTGTTGAACGCGGAGGTGCCGTCCGTTCGGCGCTAGGATCATCGGTGATTTGGATCACGACGAGTACGACTCCATCAACCCCGTTCTCTTGAACGCTTCCGCGTGCGATCTACAAGGGTATGTAGATCCACTCCTCCCTCGTTGCTAGATGACTCCATAGATAGATCTTGGTGACACGTAGGAAAATTTTGAATTTATGATACGTTCCCCCAACAAAATTATCCTTAGAGGAATAACGAAATGTTTCTCGGTTATGGAGGTGATAAAGAGTTTGACGTAAAGAGTTATGTCGATGCAAGCTTAACACCTATCCGGATAGCTCTAAGTAGAGATACCGGATACGTATAATGGAGCAACAATTTGGAATAGCTCCAAGTGGAACGTGGTAGCAGCATCTACGATATGACATAAAGTTCTGTGAAATACATAGGGATCTGAATATGGCAAGACCCGTTGACTACAACCTCTCTCACAAGCATAACATGATCAAACCCAGAACTCTTTGAGTGTTTATCACATAGTGACGTGAACTAGATCATTGAGTCTAGTAGACTCTTGGATGTTGGTCACATGGCGATGTGACCTGTGAGTGTTAATCACATGGCGATGTGAACTAGATTATTGACTCTAGTGCAAGTGGGAGACTGTTCAAAATATGCCCTAGAGGCAATAATAAATTAGTTATTATTATATTATATTTCATTGTTCATGATAATCGTTTATTATCCATGCTAGAATTGTATTGATAGGAAACTCAGATACATGTGTGGATACATAGACAACACCATGTCCCTAGTAAGCCTCTAGTTGACTAGCTCGTTGATCAATAGATGGTTACGGTTTCCTGACCATGGACATTGGATGTCGTTGATAACGGGATCATATCATTAGGAGAATGATGTGATGGACAAGACCCAATCCTAAGCCTAGCACAAGATCGTGTAGTTCGTTTGCTAAAGCTTTTCTAATGTCAAGTGTCATTTCCTTAGACCATGAGATTGTGCAACTCCCGGATACCGTAGGAGTGCTTTGGATGTGCCAAACGTCACAACATAACTGGGTGGCTATAAAGGTACACTACAGGTATCTCCGAAAGTGTCTGTTGGGTTGGCACGAATCGAGACTGGGATTTGTCACTCCGTGTAAACGGAGAGGTATCTCTGGGCCCACTCGGTAGGACATCATCATAATGTGCACAATGTGACCAAGGAGTTGATCACGGGATGATGTGTTACGGAACGAGTAAAGAGACTTGCCGGTAATGAGATTGAACATGCTATCGGGATACCGACGATCGAATCTCGGGAAAGTACAATACCGCTGGACAAAGGGAATTGAATACGTGATTGATTGAATCATGACATCGTGGTTCATCCGATGAGATCATCGTGGAACATGTGGGAGCCAACATGGGTATCCAGATCCCGCTGTTGGTTATTGGCCGGAGAGTTGTCTCGGTCATGTCTGCATGGTTCCCGAACCCGTAGGGTCTACACACTTAAGGTTCGATGACGCTAGGGTTATTAGGAAGACTTGTATGTGATTACCGAATGTTTTTTGGAGTCCCGGATGAGATCCCGGACTTCACGAGGAGTTCCGGAATGGTCCGGAGGTAAAGATTTATATATGGAAAGTTGTTGTTCGAGTTCCGGGAAAAGTTTGGTTTTTTCCGGTATTGTACCAGGAAGCTTCCAGAAGGTTCCGGAGGATTCCGGAGGTCCGGAAAATGTTCCACCACGTCCAATACAGTAGCATGGGCTGTAGGGGGGCGCCCTAACCTTAATGGGCCAAGGGAACCAGCCCCCCCAAGGCCCATGCGCATGGGAGAGGGGAAACCCTAAGGGGGAGGGCATCCACTTGACTTGGGAGGCACTCCTCCCCCCCTTGGCCACCTCCCCCTACCCTAGATGGGATCTAAGGGGGCCGGCCCCCCTCTCTCCCCACCTATAAATAGTGGAGGGGTGGGAGGGCGGCCACACCCTTGAACCTGGCGCAGCCCTCCCTCCTCCTACACCTCCTCCTCCATAGTGCTTGGCGATGCCCTGCTGGAGAACCACGAGCTCCATCACCACCACGCCGTCGTGCTGCTGTTGGACTCTCTTCCTCAACCTCTCCCTCCTCCTTGCTGGATCAAGGCATGGGAGACATCTCCGTTCCGTACGTGTGTTAAACGCGGAGGTGCCGTCCGTTCGGCGCTAGGATCATCGGTGATTTGGATCACGACGAGTACGACTCCATCAACCCTGTTCACTTGAACGCTTCCGCTTAGCGATCTACAAGGGTATGTAGATGCACTCTCCTTCCCCTCATTGCTAGATTACTCCATAGATTGATCTTGGTGATGCATAGAAAATTTTAAATTTATGCTACGATCCCCAACAATCATAACACGTAGTAGGTGACTATAACTTGCAAGATCGGATCTAGAACATGGATATAATGGTGATAACATAAACGGTTCAGATCTGAAATCATGGCACCCGGGCCCAAAGTGACAAGCATTAAGCATAGCAAAGTCATAGCAACATCAATCTTAGAACATAGTGGATACTAGGGATCAAGCCCTAACAAAACTAACACGATTACATGATGAATATCATCCAACTCCTCACCGGCCAGCGAGCCTACGAAGGAATTACTCACTCCCGGTGGGGAGCATCATGGAATTGGCAATGGAGAAGGGTTGGTGATGACGAAGAACGAAGATCCCCCTCTCCGGAGCCCCAAATAGACTCAAGATCTGGCCTCTCGATGAAGAACAGGAAGTGACGGCAGCTTCGTCTCGTGGATCGCGATAATTCTATCTCCCTGATTTTTTCTGGAAAAATAGGATTTTATAGCGTCGATTTCAGGGTCTGAGGGGCCACCAGGTGGGGACAACCCACCTAGGCGCACCCTGGTGGGTTGTGCCCCCCTCCGGTAGGTCTTGGCTCCAAAAATTCTCTTATTTGTTGTAAAAAATACCTCGCAAAGTTTTATTCCATTCCGAGAACTTTTATTTCTGCACAAAAACAACACCATGGTAGTTCTGCTGAAAACAGCGTCAGTCCAGGGTTAGTTTCATTCAAATCATGCAAATTAGAGTCTAAAACAAGAGGAAAAGCGTTAGGAAAAGTAGATACGTTGGAGACGTATCATTTAGCAATTCTAGCAGCTTCAGCACTAAAATAAATAGCATGCCCATCAATATTATCGACCAAGAGATCCTTAACCATAGCAATACTAGGTTCAACTTTAATTTGTTCAGGGGGTGTAGGTGTTCTAGTATAACTCTTACAAACCACAGCTGAAGCTTTAGCATGTTCTTTTATCCTAACAGGAAAAGGTGGTTTCTCAATGTAAGCAGTAGGAATAATAGGATCAACATTATAAGTAATAGTTTTTTCTTCAACTTTAATAGGTTCTACTACTTTTACCTCAGTGGGAGGATGATATTTAAACCAATTCTCCTTGGGGAGATCAACATGAGTAGCAAATGATTCACAGAAGGAAGCTACTATCTGAGAGTCAAGTCCATGTTTAGTGCTAAATTCACGAAAAGCATCGGTATCCATAAAAGATTTAACACAACCAAACTTAATATTTATACCTGACTCCTTACCTTCGTCGAGCTCCCAATCTTCAGAGTTGCATTTAAATCTTTCCAATAAATCCCATTTGAATTCAATAGTCTTCTTCATAAAGGAACCAGTACAAGAAGTATCGAGCATGGATTGATCATTACGAGAAAGCCGGGCATAAAAATTCTGAATAATAATTTCTCTTGAGAGCTCATGATTGGGGCATGAATATAACATTGACTTAAGCCTCCCCAAGCTTGAGAAATACTTTCGCCTTCATGAGGCCAAAAATTATATATATAATTTCGATCAAGATGAACCAGATGCATAGGATAAAACTTCTGATAAAATTCCAATTTCAATCGGTTGTAGTTCCAAGCTCCAATATCATCGCATAGCATATACCATGCCATTGCCTTTCCCTTCAAAGATAAAGGGAATACCTTCTTCTTTACATCATCTTCGGGCAAATCTGTAAGCTTAAATAATCCACAAACTTCATCCACATAGATTAGATGCATATCAAGATGTAGTGTTCCATCTCCTGCATTAAGGATTAGCTAGCAGTTTCTCTATCATACCCGAAGGAATTTCATAATAAATATTTTCAGTAGGTGTGGTATGTTGAGGAGCAACTCTTTGCTCTTCCAGTCAAGGTGAAGATACCCCAAACAAGCCCCTCAAAGGATTATTTTCCATAGTGACAAGTGACAGTAAATTTCAGCACGTAATATAAATGTTTCCTTACCAAATTCCACTCACCAAAGGCACTTCACTCCCCAACAACGATGCGAGAAAAGAGTCTTGATGACCCACAAATATAGGGGATCTATCATAGTCCTTTAGATAAGTAAGAGTGTCGAACCCAACAAGGAGCAGAAGGAAATGACAAGCGGTTTTCAGCAAGGTGTTCTCTGCAAGCACTGAAATTATCGGTAACAGATAGTTTTGTGATAAGATAATTCGTAACGGGTAACAAGTAACAAATGTAACTAAGGTGCAGCAAGGTGGCCCAATCCTTTCTGTAGAAAAGGATAAGCCTGGATGAACTCTTATATAAAGCAAAGCGTTCCCAAGGACACATGGGAATTATTGTCAAGTTAGTTTTCATCATGCCCATATGATTCACGTTTGTTACTTTGATAATTTGATATGTGGGTTGATGACCCAAAAGTATATGGGATCAATTGTAGCCTTTTCGATAAGTAAGAGTGTCGAACCCAACGATGAGCAGAAGGAAATGACAATTGGTTTTCAGCAAGGTAATGTCTGCAAGTGCTAAAATTGTAAGTAACAGAGTAGTTTGATAGCAAGATAATTTGTAATGAGCAAGTAACGGTAGTAGTAACAAAAGTGCAGCGAGGTAGCCCAATCCTTTTGAGGCAAAGGACAGGCCAAAATGGTATCTTATAATAAGAAAAGCGTTCTTGATGGTACACGGGAATTTCATCTAGTCACTTTCATCATGTTGATTCGATTCATGTTCGCTACTTTGATAATTTGATATGTGGGTGGACCGGTGCTTAGGTGTTGTTCTTACTTGAACAAACCTCCTACTTATGATTAACCCCCTCGCAAGCATCCGCAACTACGAGAAAATTATTAAGAATAAATTCAAACCATAGCATTAAACTTTGGATCCAATCGGTCCCTTACGGAATAGTGCATAAACTAGGGTTTAAGCTTCTGTCACTCTCGCAACCCATCATGCATATAATTACTACTCCACAATGCATTCCCTTAGGCCCAAATATGGTGAAGTGTCATGTAGTCGACGTTCACATGACACCACTAAGGGAATCACAACATACATACTATCAATATATTGAACACATATCAAGTTCACATGATTACTTGCAACATGATTTCTCCTCTGACCTCAAGAACAAAAGTAACTACTCATACATGATAAACATGCTCAAGATCATAGGGGTATTAAATAGCATATTGGATCTGAACATATGATCTTCCACCAAATAAACCATTTAGTAATCACTACAAGATGTAATCAACACTACTAGTCACCCACAAGCACCAATCTATAGTTCCGGTACAAAGATTGAACACAAGAGATGAACTACGGTTTGAGAGGAGATGGTGTTATTGAAGATGTTGATGGAGATTGCCCTCCCCAAGATGGGAGAGTTGTTGGTGATGATGATGACGATGATTTCCCCCGCCGGGAGGGAAGTTCCGCCGACGGAATCGCACCGCCGGAGGGCAAAAGTGCTCCTGCCCAAGTTCCGCCTCGAGACGGCGGCGCTCTGTCCCGGAAGTCCTTCCCTTATTTTTTTTCTAGGTCAAAATGACTTATATACCAGAAGATGGGCACCGGAGGTGGGCCGGGCTAAGCACAACCTACCAGGGCACGCCTGGGGGGTAGGCGCGCCCTCGTGTCTTGTGCTCACCAGGTGGCCCCCCTCCGGTGGTTATTTGCTCCAGTATTTCTTATTTTTTCCATAAGAAATCCTCGTGAAGTTTCAACTCATTTGGAGTTGTGCAAAACAGGTAGCCTGACGTAGCTTTTTCAGGTCCAGATTTCCATCTGCCGGAATTATCCCTCTTTGTGTGTACCTTGCATATTATGAGAGAAAAGGCATTAGAATTACTCCAAAAAGCATTATTATGCATAAAAACATCATAATAACAGTAGGTAAACATGATGCAAAATGGATGTATCAACTCCCCCAATCTTAGACCTCGCTTGTCGTCAAGCGAAAACCGAAATCGAAAAACATGTCTACATGCTTAGAGAGAGAGGTGCTGATAAAAACAAAATACGGACAGAAGCATCAAGTGAATTATTGTAACAGCAACAAACTTAAACATAAAAATTTTATCATAGAACTTTTATCATAGACTTCTCATGAATAAGTAACAATTCATCACACTATTGAAGTATAAAGCATAAACTCTATTCTCAGTCAACTTTGCAAATACAATTCACCATCTTTTCAGGAAGGGTCACGTATCGGAGCCTTTAGGCAAGTCCACATACTCAACCATCATATAGTCTTGTATGATTGCTAACACTCACCGCATACACATGAGCAAAACGTTTCAACCGGATACATAGAAACATAGGGGCTTATAGTTTCGCCTTCGAACGTATTCACCTCAAGGGTGATGTCAACAATAATAACTCATGCTACCCATATTCAACTGCACATATGTGCCTAGATCTTTCCTCACCACATGATGCTTGCCAAAGGAGAAAAATAAAAAGGAATAGAGAGAAAAACTTTGAATCTTGCCTAAAAGTAAATACATAGAAGTAAAAGGTAGGCCCTTCGCAGAGGGAAGCGGAGGTTGCCATGCGCTTATTTGTTTGTATGCTCAACCCCTTAGTGCAAAAGAATGTCACGTTATATTGCCCCTTGTGATGGCAACCTTTATTATGAAGTCTGTCGCTTTTATTCTTTACCATCACAAGTTCGTACAACGCTCAATTTTCTCTTACACTATATGATCTCACACTTTTAGAAGCAATTTTTATTGCCTTAATGCACCGATGACAACTTACTTGAAGGATCTTACTCAATCCTTAGGTAGGTATGGTGGACTCTTGAAAATAAGATTTGGGTTTAAGGGTTTTTGGATGCACAAGTAGTATCTCTACTTAGTGCAGAATTTTTGGCTAGCAAAGATGGGGGGCAAGCACCACATTTTGATGGATCTATGACAATATAACTTCTATGTGAATATGGAAAAACATAAATCATTACGTTGTCTTCCTTGTCCAACGTCAACAATTTTGGCATATAATATTTGGATGGGGGCTCACAATCACAAAAGATTTCCGGGATAATGTATTTGTATGTGAATCTTCTCTTCCCTTATTAATTCTTTCATGAGTTGCATCATTGACCAATGCTATGTTTGTCAATCTCTAATAAAATTTTCTACTTATACTTTTCCTTATGTGGTGTCATTACCTACCATAATATTAGCATATGATCTTTTTCATTTATTTCCTTTCTTTTTATTGGAACATGAAAGTAAAGAAAGCAAAAACTCAAATTAAACTTTATTATATATCTCGCACATGATTACAAGGATAGATCACTAAGCAAACTCTTAAAAAGAAAGGATCGAACTAAACTTTTATTCACCTAAGCAAAAGATAACTATGGATCAAACTAAGATAAGTAAAGGCAAAAGATAGTGCAGGTGATACGATACCGGGGCACCTCCCCCAAGCTTGGCGGAAGCCAAGGGGAGTGCCCATACCCGATACTCAATTTTCTTTTGGCGATGAAGAAGGTGGTGGTGAGATAACTTCCAATATACTCATGAGTGCCTCCTTCAAGCCTTTGATCTCATGAAGGGCTTTATGAAGCAACTCAGTGTTTTTCTCCACTTCAGCCATAATATGTTTATTCTCCGGCCCCCAGGAACTTGTCCCTGCATCACTTTCTCTTGGACTTGAAATGTCCCAATTGGACGGTATGTGCACACGAGGAGTATTCTCGAACCCATAATTGTGAATCAAATTGTGAAAATTGTTATGATGAAACATGTGTAAAGGCCTCCTTGGTGAGAGTCCTCCATGCGCTTCGGGACTCTCTTGATTATTTGATGATCTCATGGCTTGATGAGGATTACACTACAAAAAAAAGACACGTCCGTGACATTTTGGGCCAAACGTAAAAAAATTATGTCATACATATGACACTTCTATGATGATAATTGTGACAAAACCCGGTATCATCATAGATGTGGTGGGCTCCTACTTCTATGACAAAAAATCATGACAGAAAATAGGCTTTTCATCCTGGGCGGGCCAGAGACGCAGCTGCATGACATTCTTTGGGCCATCCATGACGGAAAAAACCAAGCGAGGGCGAGGAAAGTTTCGGGGAGTTCCCGGTTACGGTGGGAGGTCGGGGGCTGAGCGATGCGCGTTCTCTCGTACACGTACGCGCATGTGTGCGAGGCGTTGGCTCTAACTGAACCCGAGCGATTGCACTGCAGGCTATGCGTTACTGAACCCGAGCGATCAATCGATGGCTGTTAACTGAACCCGATCGAGTGATTCCTTCGCTACTGCTGCTAACTGAAGCCGATCGATGCTTCCTCTGGGATGAACAGTGAGCGTTGCGGGGGGGGGGGGGGGGGGGTTGGATGAACAGTGATCGGTGGCGTTGTCTCTGGATGAACAGGACCCCGTGGTGTGGTGGAGGGCTGGATGAACAGTAGACGGTGGAGGGGTGCCCGTGGAGGGGTGGTTGAACAGGACCCCGTGGTGTGGAGGGCTGGATGAACAGTAGACGGTGGAGGGGTGGTTGAACAGTAGCCGGTGGAGTAGCGCGCGATGGAGGCTGGATGAACAGGAGCCCGTGGAGGCTGGAGGAGGTCGACGGTAGCCCGTGGAGGCTGGAGGAGGTCGACGGTGGAGATGAACAGTATCCCGAGGAGTCCCGTTTTGCGGTACGCCACACCCCTCCCGATGAACAGGACCCCGTTTTGACCGTACGAGGTCCGTTTCGTCCGTTTTGTGGTACGCCACACCCCTCCTGATCAACAAGACCCCCGTTTGACCGTAGCAGGTCTGTTTCGTCCGTTTTGCGGTACGCCACACCCCTCCCGATCAACAGGACCCCCGTTTTGACCGTAGGAGGTCCGTTTCATCCGTTTTGCGGTACGCCATGCCCCTCCCGATCAACAGGACCCCCGTTTCGACCGTAGGAGGTCCGTTTCCTCCGTTTTGCGGTACGCCACACCCCTCCCGATCAACAGGACCCCGTTCCGAACGTAGGAGGTATGTTTCCTCCGCTTTGCGGTACGCCAGGCCTCGTTTCCATCGCCTGTTCCGTCCAAGCCCTCCCGATGAACATGACCATGCACTCCGTTCCGACCCAGCCGGTTGGTTCCCACGCGTTCCGTTGCCTCCCGATGAACACGAGCATTCCGTTGCCTCCCCATGAACACGACGCATTCCGTTGCCTCCCCATGAACACGGCGCATTCCGTTGCCTCCCCATGAACACGACAACGACGATGTTTCTCCGTTCCGACCCAGCCATGTCCACGAGCCCTGGCCGTACGTATGCGCGAGCAGGCGTTTGAGACCCCGCCCGTATGTACACATGCGTGGATGTATTTTCTTTCTTGCACCGTGGCCGCTGTACGTACGTGTACATGCTGCGCCTCTACAACGACACGTGCGCGCCTCTACATCCACCAGTATATATGTACGTACACGTTCGTGACCAGAATGACAACGCAACGTACGCTTCGACCAGGTGGGTCCTGACTGTCAGGCACTTCCTTGCCTGTGAAGATGTAGCTGGTGGGTCCCAGCAGTCAGGGGGGTGAATCGTTTTTTTGCCCGGACGCACTTCCTTACGTGCGAAGATGTAGCTGGTGGGTCCCAGCAGTCAGGGGCAAACATTTTTTTGCGAAATACGGTGGCCCGTCCGGTGGGTCCCCGCTGTCAGGTGGAGGAATAATTATTTTGCACGTAATAAGGAGGCACTTCCTTGCTACGGCCGTGGACCCAGCTGTCAGCCTCTCCACGTACAGTCCACGTCCGATGGAAGCCGTTCCTTGACCACGTTGACCACGTCGCGCCGAGAGCACCAGGGCAGTGGAAGACGGCGAGGCCTAGGAAGGGGACGACGCGGAGCCGGGGAAGACGCGACAGTGGATGCCCACGCGTAGAGGAGTACGAGGGTTCACTGGTTCGCTACAGTGTGAGGCTGCCGTCGCCGCAAAATAACAGGGGGTGTGGGTGAGTAGAGGGATGGCCTGGCCAGCGGTGGGAGTAGTAGGGGGAGGTGAGGCCTCCGCCGCATCGCAGCCGGCCACGGGAGGCAGGAGCACGAGGCACGACCGGCGTTGGTTTGGGCGGCTGGAGCAAGAAGACCAGAGGTTGAAGAAGCACTACGGCCATTGGATGGACATCGTACGGTTGACTAAGTTGACAAAGCCCTCCGTCCCCGTCAACTTAGTAGTCCCACAAGTCAGACTGCCACTATACTGGGTCCCAGCTATCAGGGGGAGTATTCATTTTTTGTGCGTAATAAGGAGGCACTTCCTTGCGTGCGAAGATATAGCTGGTGGGTCCGAGCTGTCAGCGGCGGTAACGTTTTTTTCGTGAAATACAGAGGCCCTTTCGGTGGGTCCCTGATGTCAGGTGGATGAATCATTATTTTGTGCGTAATAAGGAGGCATTTCCTTGCGTGCGGCCGTGGACCCAGCTGTCGGCCTCTCCACGTACAGTCCACTTCAGATGCATGTCGGTCGTTGATCACGTTGACCAGGCCGCGCCGAGAGCACCAGGGCGGTGGACGACGGCGAGGCCTAGGAAGGGAACAACAAGGAGGCAGGGAAGACTCGGCAGTTGTTTCCCACGCGGAGGGGAGTACGACTGTACGAGGGTTTACTGGTTCGTCTGCCGTCGCTGGAGAATAACAGCAGGTGTGGGTGAGTAGAGGGATGGCTAGGCCAGCGACGGGAGTACGGTGGGGCGGTGAGGCCTGCGCGGCAGCACAGCCGGCCGCGGGGAGGAGGGAGCAGGCAGACCCGCCGGTGCTTGTTTTAGCGGGTGGAGCAGGAAGAGCAGAGATTGAAGAAGCATGACGGCCGTTGGATGGACATCGTACGGTCACTGGAGCTAGAATCGGTCATATTGACTAAGTTGACAAAGCCCTCCGTCCCCGTCAACTTAGTAGGCCCACAAGTCAGCCTCCCACCATGGTGGGTCCCAGCTAGCAGGGGGGTATTCATTTTTCTGTGCGTAATAAGGAGGCACTTCCGGTGGGTCCGAGCTCACAGCGGGGGGAACGTTTTTCACGAAATACGATGGTCCATCCAGTGGGTCCCAGCAGTCAGGGACAAACGTTTTTTCGTGAAATACGGTGGCTCGTCCGGTGGGTCCCAGCAGCAGGGGGAAATGTTTTTTCCATGAAATAGTGGTGGCCCGTCCGGTGGGTCCCTGCTGTCAGGTGGAGGAATAATTATTCTGCGTGTAATAAGGAGGCACTTCCTTGCGGCTGCCGTGGACCCAGCTGTCAGCCTCTCCACGTATAGTACTCTTCCGATGGAAGTCGGTCATTGACCACATTGACCACGCCGCGCCGAGAGCACCACGGAGATGGACGACGGCGCGGCCTAGGAAGGGGAAGACGCAGAGTCAGGGAAGACGCGGCAGTGGATGCCCACGCGGAGAGGAGTACGAGGGTTCACTGGTACGGCTACGGTGTGAGGCTGCCGTCACCGCAGAATAACAGGGGGAGTGGGTGAGTGGAGGGATGGCCTGGCCAGCGGTGGGAGTAGTATGGGGACGGTGAGGCCTCCGTGGCAGCACAGCCGGCCACGGGAGGAAGGAGCATGCGGCACGACCGGCGCTGCTTTGGGCGGCTGGGGCAAGAAGACCAGAGGTTGAAGAAGCACTACGGCCGTTGGATGGACATCGTTGACCACGCCGCGCCGAGAGCACCAGGGCGATGGATGATGGCGAGGCCTGCGAAGGGAATGACATGGAACCGGGGAAGACAAGGCAGTGGCTGCCCACGCGGTGGAGAGTACGAGGGTTGACTGGTTCGGCTCCCGTCGTCGGAAAATAACATGAGGTGTGGGTGAGTAGAGGGATAGACAGGCCAGGGATGCGAGTATGATGGGGCCGTGAGGCCTGCCCGGCAGCACTGCCGGCCACGGGAGGTGGGAGCAGGCGGTTCCGACGGCGCTGGTTTGGGCGGCTGGGGCAGGAAGATCAGAGACTAAAGAAGCACGATTGCCGCTAGATTGACATCTAACGGTCTGACGCTGGTAGAGTCGATTGTTGACTAATTTTCTTTTTTAAGAAACCTTGTGTACGCATGAACTTAGTAGGCCCACAAGTCAGCCTCCAAATCTGTGGCAGACAACATAAAGCCCATTTGCTATTTTTTATAATTTGCAGCCCATTTGCTAATTCCTAAGTAATTTATTACAGCCCATTTTCTGCCCAGGACAACGGTCAAAAAGTTCAACCTTATTTTGCATATTTCGGTGGAGTCCGAACTGTTGTAATCCCGAAATGATAAACATTTTTTTAAGAACTTATTGATTTGCCAAAAAAATCGTTTTGTTTTTGTAAGCAAATAAGACGTGGGACAATTGAGTTGGTCTATGGGAAAACCAGTGGTAAAAAAATCAGCGCTGGGTGGGAAAAACAACAAAAATAAGGATGTAAATATGAAAAGGGAATTTTATGTGTTTTCAATATAATGATACGTGTATATGAACTAGTAAAACTATAGGTAGAGATTAGAAAACGGATCTAGGACATGCGTTTCAAGAGGAAAATAGAACTGGGCTATGTGTTTGATTCAGTAAAAAAACTGCGTGCGGATGTTGTAAGACAAAATATAACTAACGCTGGCGGGCCAGAGGCCAGTAGATACCTGCTGGATCTTTGTGCCCCGTTGTCGTCATGGGCTGGGCCTGTTAAAAACAAAACCAACCCTGGGCAGTCTACAGCCCAGTTGAAACTTGCTCGACCTGAAAAAACAATATACGTGCTCAATAAACGAGAGAATTCGGCAAGTACAGACTGATAACTAGGATGCAGCACGGATATTGTTTTTTATCGTGATAATAAGTGCATGCACTTGTTTCAAAAAAATTGGAGAACTGGGAATTCGAACGGTGGGTGCTTATGCTACCCATCAAATAAAAATCAGGTGCCTGAAAATTCGTTTCGAAACAAATGATTCAGCTTTATATCCACGTCGACCCTTGGCATGATGGTTGGAAGCAAACGCAAGTTCATACCAAAAGATCGTTAACAACAATACCAACTTGCGGACGACAAGGTAGTACAACTACCAATACCAAACTAACTTATAATCCTTTTACTCCTGGCCCTAGTGTTCGTCTAGTAGAAAATCTTGCAGAGGACCAGCTCCCGCTCCTTCTCTTGCTCCAGGTCCCTGAGGTGGTACTGGTGCATCACCCAGTTGGTCCTTGCTACCTCTTGAGCTTGCGTTGGTTTTCCCCGAAGAGGAGAGGATGATGCAGCAGAGTAGCGTAAGTATTTCCCTCAGTTTTTGAGAACCAAGGTATCAATCCAATAGGAGGCCACTCTCAAGTCCCTCGTACCTGCACAAAATGATAGCAACTCGCAACCAACGCGATTAGGGGTTGCAATCCCTTCACGGTCACTTACGAGAGTGAGAACTGATAGATAATGTTTTTGGTATTTTTGGTATAGAGATGCAAAGTGAAAAGTAAAAAAGCAAAGCAAGATTAAAGTGATAGAGAATGATATGATGAGAATAGACCTGGGGGCCATAGGTTTCACTAGTGGTTTCTCTCAAGAGCATAAGTATTCTATGGTGGGTGAACAAATTACTGTTGAGCAATTGACATAATTGAGCATAGTTATGAGAATATCTAGGGTATGATCATGTATATAGGCATCACGTCCATGACAAGTAGACCGAAACGATTCTGCATCTACTACTATTACTCCACTCATCGACCGCTATCCAGCATGCATCTAGAGTATTAAGTTAGAAACAGAGTAACGCTTTAAGTAAGATGACATGATGTAGAGAGATAAATTCATGCAATATGAAATAAACCCCATCTTGTTATCCTCGATGGCAATGATGCAATACGTACCTTGCTGCCCCTTCTGTCACTGGGAAAGGACACCGCAAGATCGAACCCAAAGCTAAGCACTTCTCCCATGGCACGAAAAACCAATCTAGTAGGCCAAACCAAACTGATAATTCGAAGAGACTTGCAAAGATAACCAATCATACATAAAAGAATTCAGAGAAGATTCAAATATTATTCAAAGATAGACTTGATCATAAACCCACAATTCATCGGTCTCAACAAACACACCGCAAAAAGAAGACTACATCGAGTAGATCTCCACAAGAGAGGGGGAGAACTTTGTATTGAGATCCAAAAAGAGAGAAGAAGCCATCTAGCTACTAACTATGGACCCGAAGGTCTGAGATAAACTACTCACACTTCATCGGAGAAGCTATGATGATGTAGAAGCCCTCCGTGATGACGACCCTCTCCGGCGGAGCTCCGGAACAGGCCCCAAGATGGGATCTCGTCGATACAGAAGGTTGCGGCGGTGGAATTAGGTTTTTGACTCATGTTCTGATTGTTTGGGGGTACGTAGGTATATATAGGAGGAAGGAGTACGTCGGTGGAGCTTCGAGGGGCCCACGAGGCAGGGGGCGCACCCTAAGGGGGCGCCCCCCACCCTCGTGACCGCCTCTTCGATGCCTTGGCGTAGGCTCCAAGTCCTCTGGATCACGTTCGGTGAGAGAATCACGTTCCCGAAGATTTTAGTCAGTTTGGACTCTGTTTGATATTCTGTTTCTCCGAAACACTGAAATAGTCAAAAAAACAGCAATTCTGGGCTGGGCCTCCGGTTAATAAGTTAGTCCCAAAAATAATATAAAAGTGGAAAATAAAGCCCAATATAGTCCAAAACAGTAGATAATATAGCATGAAGCAATCAAAAATTATAGATACGTTGGAGACGTATCAGGCATCCCCAAGCTTAATTCTTGCTCGTCCTCGAGTAGGTAAATGACAAAAAGAGAATTTTTGATGCGGAGTGCTACTTGGCATAATTTCAATGTAAAACTTCTTAATTGTGGTATGAATATTCAGATTCGAAAGATTCAAGACAAAAGTTCATATTGACATAAAAATAATAATACTTCAAGCATACTAATAAAGCAATTATGTCTTCTCAAAATAACATGGCCAAAGAAAGTTATCCCTACAAATTCATATAGTCTGGCTATGCTCCATCTTCACCACACAAAGTATTTAAATCATGCACAACCCCGATGACAAGCCAAGCAATTGTTTCATACTTTAACATTTTCAAAACTTTTTCAACTTTCACGCAATACATGAGCGTGAGCCATGGATATAGCACTATATGTGGAATAGAACGGTGGTTGTGGAGAAGACAAAAAGAGGGGAAGATAGTCTCACATCAACTAGGCGTATCAACGGGCTATGGAGATGCCCATTAATAGATATCAATGTGAGTGAGTAGGGATTGCCATGCAACGGATGCACTAGAGCTATAAGTATATGAAAGCTCAACAAAAGAAACTAAGTGGGTGTGCATCCAACTCGCTTGGTCACGAAGACCTAGGGCATTTTGAGGAAGCCCATCATTGGAATATACAAGACAAGTTCTATAATGAAAAATTACCACTAGTATATGAAAGTGACAACAATCATGAAGATCTTGGTGCTACTTTGAAGCACAAGTGTGGTAAAAGGATAGTAGCATTGTCCCTTCTCTCTTTTTCTCTCATTTTTTTCTCATCCCGACTTGTGGGGGAATCATAGTCTCCATCGTTCTTTCCTCACTTGGGACAATGCTCTAAAAATGATGATCATCACACTTCTATTTTTCTTACAACTCAACAATTACAACTCGATACTTAGAACAAGATATGACTCTATATGAATGCCTCCGGCGGGGTACAAGAGTGACATGTATGAAAGGATTATGAATGGTGGCTTTGCCACAAATACGATGTCAATTACATGATCATGCTAGCAATATGACAATGATGGAGCGTGTCATAATAAACGGAATGGTGGAAAAGTTGCATGGCAATATATCTTGGAATGGCTATGGAAATGCCATGATAGGTAGGTATGGTGGCTGTTTTGAGGAAGGTATATGGTGGGTGTATGATACCGGTGAAAAGTGTGCGGTATTAGAGAGGCTAGCAATGGTGGAAGGATGGGAAAAAGTGTGTATAATCCATGGACTCAACATTAGTCATAAAGAACTCATATACTTATTGCCAAAATTTAGAAGTTATCAAAGCAAAGTATTACGCGCATGCTCCTAGGGGGATAGATTGGTAGGAAAAGACCATCGCTCGTCCCCAACCGCCACTCATAAGGAGGACAATCAATAAACACCTCATGCTCCGACTTCGTTACATAACGGTTCACCATACGTGCATGCTACGGGAATCACAAACTTCAACGCAAGTATTCTTTAAATTCACAACTACTTCCACTAGCATGACTCTAATATTATCACCTCCATATCTCAAAACAATTATCATGCTTCAATCTTTTCCTAGTATTCAACGCACTCAAAAGAAAATTCCACAAATCATGAATACCAAGCATATTAATATTAAGCAATTTACCATGCTATTAAGGCTCTCAAAATGATCTAAGTGAAGCATGAGAGATCAATAGTTTCCTTAAAACAAGTCCACCACCGTGCTCTAAAAAATCTAAGTGAAGCACATAGAGCAAAATTATCACGCTCAAAAGATATAAGTGAAGCACATAGAGCAAAAACTGCTTAGCTCAAAAGATATAAGTGAAGCACAAAGAGTATTCTAACAAATTTTAATTCATAGATGGCTCTCTAAAAGGTGTGTACAGCAAGGATGATTGTGGCACACTAACAAACAAAGACACAAATAATACAAGACGCTCCAAGCAAACCACATATCATGTTGGTGAATAAAAATATAGCTCCAAGTAAAATACCGATGGAAGTAGACGAAGGAGGGGATGCCTTCCGGGGCATCCCCAAGCTTTGAATTTTTGGTGTCCTTGGATTATCTTGGGGGTGCCATGGGCATCCCCAATCTTAGGCTCTTGCCACTCCTTGTTCCATAATCCATCAAAAGATTTCACCTAAAACTTGAAAACTTCACAACACAAAACTCAATAGAAATCTCGTGAGCTCCGTTAGAGAAAGAAAACATAAAAGCACTTCAAGGTACTGTAATGAACTCATTCTTTATTTATATTGGTGTTAAACCTACTGTATTCCAAGTTCTCTATGGATCATACCCTCCAATACTAGCCATAGATTCATCAAAATAAGCAAAAAACACGCAAAAAACAGAATCTGTCAAAAACAGAACAGTCTATAGTAATCTGTAACTAACGAAAACTTATGGAACTCCAAAAAATCTACAAAAATTATAAGACCTAGAAAATTTGTTTATTGATCAGCAGCAATTAGAATCAGTATTTTATCACGTTCTGGTGATTTTTAATAATTCGGGCACTAAGCGCAAAGTTTCTGGAAATTACAGCAAGATCAAATAACTATCATCCAAGAAGATCCAATAGGTCTAGCTTGGCACAAACACTAATTAAAACACAAAACCACATCTAAACAGAAGGTAGATGGGTTATTTATTCCTAAACAGAAGCAAAAACAAAAAAACTCAAAATAAAATTGGGTTGCCTCCCAACAAGCGCTATCGTTTAACGCCCCTACCTAGGCATAAAAGTGAGGATAGATTTAGGTATTGCCATCTTTGCTAGGCAATCCATAGGTAGCTCTCATGATAGTTTCATATGGCAATCTTATTTTCTTTCTAGGAAAGTGTTCCATTCCCTTTTTAATGGAAATTAAAATCTAATATTTCCTTCCTTCATATCAATAATCGCACCAACCGTTCTAAGGAAAGGTCTACCAAGAATAATAGGGCAAGAAGGATTGTAATCTATATAAAGAACGATAAAATCTACGGGCACATAATTCCTATTTGCAATAATAAGAACATCATTAATTCTACCCATAGGTTTTTTTATAGTAGAATCCGCAAGATGCAAATTTAGAGAGCAATCGTCAAAATCACGGAAATCTAGCAAATCACACAAAGTTTTGGGGATAGTGGAGACACTAGCTATTGGAAATATGCCCTAGAGGCAATAATAAAATGGTTATTATTATATTTCTTTGTTCATGATAATTGTCTATTGTTCATGCTATAATTGTGTTATCCGAAAATCGTAATACATGTGTGAATACATAGACCACAACACGTCCCTAGTTAGCCTCTAGTTGACTAGCTCGTTGATCAAAAGATAGTCATGGTTTCCTGACTATGTACATTGGATGTCATTGATAACGGGATCACATCATTAGGAGAATGATGTGATGGACAAGACCCAATCCTAAGCTTAGCTCAAAGATCGTGTAGTTCGTTTGCTGTAGCTTTTTTGAATGTCAAGTATCATTTCCTTAGACCATGAGATTGTGCAACTCCCGGATACCGTAGGAGTGCCTTGGGTGTGCCAAACGTCACAACGTAACTGGGTGACTATAAAGGTACATTACAGGTATCTTCAAAAGTGTCTGTTGGGTTGGCACGAAATGAGATTGGGATTTGTCACTCCGTATGACGGAGAGGTATCTCTGGGCCCACTCGGTAATGCATCATCATAATGAGCTCAATGTGACCAAGTGGTTGATCACGGGATCATGCATTACGGCACGAGTAAAGTGACTTGCCGGTAACGAGATTGAACTAGGTATTGGGATACCGACGATCGAGTCTCGGGCAAGTAACGTACCAATTGACAAAGGGAATTGTATACGGATTGATTGAATCCTCGACATCGTGGTTCATCCGATGAGATCATCATGGAGCATGTGGGAGCCAACATGGGTATCCAGATCCCGCTATTGGTTATTGACTGGAGAAGCATCTCGGTCATGTCTGCACGTCTCCCGAACCCGTAGGGTCTACACGCTTAAGGTTCAGTGACGCTAGGGTTGTAGAGATATTAGCATATGGTAACCCTAAAGTTGTTCGGAGTCCCGGATGAGATCCCGGACGTCACGAGGAGTTCCGGAATGGTCCGGAGGTGAAGATTTATATATAGGAAGTCAAGTTTCGGCCATCAGGAAAGTTTCGGGGGTAATCGGTATTGTACCGGGACCACCGAAAGGGTCCCGGGGGTCCACCGGGTGGGGCCACCAATCCCGGAGGGCCCCATGGGCTTAAGTGGGAGGGGAACCAGCCCCTAGTGGGCTGGTGCGCCCCCCTTGGGCCTCCCCCTGCGCTTAGGGTTGGAAACCCTAGGGGTGGGGGCGCCACCCTTGCCTTGGGGGGCAAGGCACCCCTTGGCCGCCGCCCCCCTAGGAGATTGGATCTTCTAGGGCCGCAACCCCCCTAGGCACCCTATATATAGTGGGGGGAGGGAGGGCAGCCGCACCCAAGCCCCTGGCCTCTCCCTCTCCCTCCCGTGACATCCTCCGTCTCCCTGCGCTTGGCGAAGCCCTGCCGAGATCACCGTTGCTTCCACCACCACGCCGTCGTGCTACTGGATCTTCATCAACCTCTCCTTCCCCCTTGCTGGATCAAGTTGGAGGAGACGTCTTCGCAACCATACGTGTGTTGAATGTGGAGGTGCCGTCCATTCGGCACTTGGTCATCGGTGATTTGGATCACGTCGAGTACGACTCCATCAACCTCGTTCTCTTAAACGCTTCCGCGCGCGATCTACAAGGGTATGTAGATGCACTCCTCTCTCCCTCGTTGCTAGATGACTCCATAGATTGATCTTGGTGATGCGTAGAAAATTTTAAATTTATGCTATGATCCCCAACAGTGGCATCATGAGCTAGGTCTATGCGTAGTTACTATGCACGAGTAGAACACAAAGCAGTTGTGGGTGTCGATATTGTGAGTTTGCTTGCTGTTACTAGTCTTATCTTGATTCGGCGGCATCGTGGGATGAAGCGTCCCGGACCGACCTTACACGTACGCTTACGTGAGACTGGTTCCATCGACTGACATGCACTAGTTGCATAAGGTGGCTGGCGGGTGTCTGTCTCTCCCACTTTAGTCGGATTGGATTCGATGAACAGGGTCCTTATGAAGGGTAAATAGAAATTGGCAATTCACGTTGTGGTTTTGGCATAGGTAAGAAACGTTCTTGCTAGAAACCTATAGCAGCCACGTAAAAACTTGCAACAACAATTAGAGGACGTCTAACTTGTTTTTGCAGCAAGTGTTTTATGATGTGATATGGCCAAAGGATGTGATGAATGATATATGTGATGTATGAGATGATCATGTTCTTGTAATAGGAATCACGACTTGCATGTCGATGAGTATGACAACCGGCAGGAGCCATAGGAGTTGTCTTAATTTATTTATGACCTGCGTGTCAACATAAACGTCATGTAATTACTTTACTTTATTGCTAAAGCGTTAGCCATAGTAGTAGAAGTAATAGATGACGAGACAACTTCAAGAAGACACGATGATGGAGATCATGGTGTCATGCCGGTGACAACGATGATCATGGAGCCCGAAGATGGAGATCAAAAGGAGCAAATGATATTGGCCATATCATGTCACTATTTGATTGCATGTGATGTTTATCATGTTTTACATCTTATTTTCTTAGAACGACGGTAGCTTAAATAAGATGATCCCTCGTAATAATTTCAAGAAAGTGTTCCCCCTAACTGTGCACCGTTGCGAAGGTTCGTTGTTTTGAAGCACCACGTGATTATCGGGTGTGATAGATTCTAACGTTCGAATACAACGGGTGTAAGCCAGATTTACACACGCAATACACTTAGGTTGACTTGACGAGCCTAGCATGTACAGACATGGCCTCGGAACACGGAAGACCGAAAGGTCGAGCATGAGTCGTATAGAAGATACGATCAACATGAAGATGTTCACTGATGTTGGCTAGTCCGTCTCATGTGATGATCGGACACGGCCTAGTTAACTCGGATCATGTTTCACTTAGATGACTGGAGGGATGTCTATCTGAGTGGGAGTTCATTGAGTAATTTGATTAGATGAACTTAATTATCATGAACTTAGTCTAAAATCTTTACAATATGTCTTGTAGATCAAATGGCCCACGTTGTCCTCAACTTCAACGCGTTCCTAGAGAAAACCAAGCTGAAAGATGATGGCAGCAACTATACGGACTGGGTCCAGAACCTAAGGATCATCCTCATAGCTGCCAAGAAAGATTATATCCTAGAAGCACCGCTAGGTGACGCACCTGTCCCAGAGAACCAAGAGGTTATGAACGCTTGGCAGTCACGTGCTGATGATTACTCCCTCGTTCAGTGCGGCATGCTTTACAGCTTAGAACCGGGGCTCCAAAAGTGTTTTGAGAGACACGGAGCATATGAGATGTTCGAAGAGCTGAAAATGGTTTTTCAAGCTCATGCCTGGGTCGAGAGATATGAAGTCTCCGACAAGTTCTTCAGCTGTAAGATGGAGGAAAATAGTTCTGTTAGTGAGCACATACTCAGAATGTCTGGGTTGCATAACCGCTTGACTCAGCTGGGAGTTAATCTCCCGGATGACGCGGTCATTGACAGAATCCTTCAGTCGCTTCCATCGAGCTACAAGAGCTTTGTGATGAACTTCAATATGCAGGGGATGGAAAAGACCATTCCTGAGGTGTATTCAATGCTGAAATCAGTAGAGGTGGAAATCAAAAAGGAACATCAAGTGTTGATGGTGATTAAAACCACTAAGTTCAAGAAAGGCAAGGGTAAGAAGAACTTCAAGAAGGACGGCAAGGGAGTTGCCGCGCCCGGTAAGCAAGCTGCCGGGAAGAAACCAAAGAATGGACCCAAGCCCGAGACTGGGTGTCTTTATTGCAAGGGAAGTGGTCACTAGAAGCGGAACTGCCCCAAATACTTAGCGGACAAGAAGGCCGGTAACACTAAAGGTATATGTGATATACATGTAATTGATGTGTACCTTACCAGTACTCGTAGTAGCTCCTGGGTATTTGATACCGGTGCGATTGCTCACATTTGTAACTCAAAGCAGGAGCTGCAGAATAAGCGGAGACTGGCGAAGGACGAGGTGACGATGCGCGTCGGGAATGGTTCCAAGGTCGATGTGATCGCCGTCGGCACGCTGCCTCTACATTTACCTACGGGATTAGTTTTAAACCTCAATAATTGTTATTTAGTGCTAGCTTTGAGCATGAACATTGTATCAGGATCTCGTTTAATTCGAGATGGCTACTCATTTAAATCCGAGAATAATGGTTGTTCTATTTATATGAGAGATATGTTTTATGGTCATCCTCCGATGGTGAATGGTTTATTCTTAATGAATCTCGAGCGTAATGCTACACATATTCATAGTGTGAATACCAAAAGATGTAAGGTTGATAATGATAGTCCCACATACTTGTGGCACTGCCGCCTTGGTCACATAGGTGTCAAACGCATGAAGAAGCTCCATGCAGATGGACTTTTAGAGTCTCTTGATTACGAATCATTTGACACGTGCGAACCATGCCTCATGGGAAAAATGACCAAGACTCCGTTCTCAGGAACAATGGAGTGAGCAACCAACTTATTGGAAATCATACATACATATGTATGCGGTCCAATGAGTGTTGAGGCTCGCGGTGGCTATCGTTATGTTCTCACCCTCACTGGTGACTTGAGTAGATATGGGTATGTCTACTTAATGAAACACAAGTCTGAGACCTTTGAAAAGTTCAAGGAATTTCAGAGTGACGTTGAGAATCAACGTGACAAGAAAATCAAGTTCTTGCGATCAGATCATGGGGGAGAATACTTGAGTCACGAATTTGGCACACACTTAAGAAAATGTGGAATAGTTTCACAACTCACGCCGCCTGGAACACCTCAGCGTAATGGTGTGTCCGAACGTCGTAATTGCACTCTATTGGATATGGTGCGATCTTTGATGTCTCTTACCGATTTACTGCTGTCATTTTGGGGCTATGCTTTAGAGACTGCCGCATTCACTTTAAATAGGGCTCCATCGAAATCCATTGAGACGACACCGTATGAATTATGGTTTGGAAAGAAACCTAAGCTATCGTTTCTAAAAGTTTGGGGATGCGATGCTTATGTCAAGAAACTTCAACCTGAAAAGCTCGAACCCAAGTCAGAAAAATGCGTCTTCATAGGATACCCTAAAGAAACTATTGGGTATACCTTCTACCTCAGATCCGAAGGCAAGATCTTTGTTACCAAGAATGGGTCCTTTCTAGAGAAAGAGTTTCTCTCGAAAGAAATAAGTGGGAGGAAAGTAGAACTTGATGAAGTATTACCTCTTGAACCGGTAAGTGGCGCAGCTCAAGAAAATGTTCCTGAGGTGCCTGCACCGGCTAGAGAGGAAGTTAATGATGATGATCATGAAACTTCAGATCAAGTTACTACTCAACTTCGTAGGTCCACGAGGACACATTCCGCACCAGAGTGGTACGGCAACCCTGTCTTGGAAATCATGTTGTTAGACAATGGTGAACCTTCGAACTATGAAGAAGCGATGGCAGGCCCGGATTCTGACAAATGGCTAGAAGCCATGAAATTCGAGATAGGATCCACGTATGAAAACGAAGTATGGACTTTGACTGACTTGCCTAATGATCGGCGAGCCATAGAAAATAAATGGATCTTTAAGAAGAAGACAGGCGCGGATGGTAATGTGACCATCTATAAAGCTCGGCTTGTCGCTAAGGGTTATCAACAAGTTCAAGGGGCTGACTACGATGAGACTTTCTCACCCGTAGCGAAGCTGAAGTCCGTCCGAATCATGATAGCAATTGCCGCATTCTATGATTATGATATATGGCAAATGGACATCAAAACAGCATTCCTTAATGGTTTCCTTAAGGAAGAATTGTATATGATGCAGCCGGAAGGTTTTGTCGATCCTAAGAATGCTGACAAGGTGTGCAAGCTCCAACGCTCGATTTATGGGCTGGTGCAAGCATCTCGGAGTTGGAACATTCATTTTGTTGAGATGATCAAAGCGTTTGGGTTTACACAGACTTATGGAGAAGCCTGCATTTACAAGAAAGTGAGTGGGAGCTCTGTAGCATTTCTCATATTGTATGTGGATGACATACTGTTGATGGGAAATGATATAGAATTCTTGGAAAGCATAAAGGCCTACTTGAACAAGTGTTTTTCAATGAAGGACCTTGGAGAAGCTGCTTATATATTAGGCATCAAGATCTATAGAGATAGATCGAGACGCCTCATTGGTCTTTCACAGAGTACGTACCTTGACAAGATATTGAAGAAGTTCAAAATGGATCAGTCAAAGAAGGGGTTCTTGCCTGTATTGCAAGGTACAAGATTGAGCATGGCTCAATGCCCGACCACGACAGAAGATAGAGAAAATATTAGTGTCGTCCCCTATGCCTCGGCCATAGGGTCTATCATGTATGCTATGCTATGTACCAGACCTGATGTAAACCTTGTCGTAAGTTTGGTAGGAAGGTACCAAAGTAATCCCGGCATGGAACACTGGACAGCGGTCAAGAATATCCTTAAGTACCTGAAAAGGACTAAGGACATGTTTCTCGTATATGGAGGTGACGAAGAGCTCGTCGTAAAGGGTTACGTCGATGCTAGCTTCGATACAGATCTGGATGACTCTAAGTCACAAACCGGATATGTGTATATTTTGAATGGTGGGGCAGTAAGCTGGTGTAGTTGCAAGCAAAGCGTTGTGGCGGGATCTGCATGTGAAGCGGAGTACATGGCAGCCCCGGAGGCAGCACAAGAAGCAGTCTGGGTGAAGGAGTTCATTACCGACCTAGGAGTCATACCCAATGCGTCGGGCCCGATGACTCTCTTCTGTGACAACACTGGAGCTATTGCCCTTGCCAAGGAGCCCAGGTTTCACAGGAAGACCAGGCATATCAAGCGTCGCTTCAACTCCATTCGTGAAAGTGTTCAAAATGGAGACATAGAGATTTGTAAAGTACATACGGACCTGAATGTGGTAGATCCGTTGACTAAACCTCTCCCTAGAGCAAAACATGATCAAGAACTGCATGGGTGTTCGATTCATCACAATGTAACTAGACTATTGAATCTAGTGCAAGTGGGAGACTGTTGGAAATATGCCATAGAGGCAATAATAAAATGGTTATTATTACATTTCTTTGTTCATGATAATTGTCTATTGTTCGTGCTATAATTGTGTTATCCGGAAATCATAATACATGTGTGAATACATAGACCACAACATGTCCCTAGTGAGCCTCTAGTTGACTAGCTCGTTGATCAAAAGATAGTCATGGTTTCCTGACTATGGACATTGGATGTCATTGATAACGGGATCACGTCATTAGGAGAATGATGTGATGGACAAGACCCAATCTTAAGCTTAGCTCAAAGATCGTGTCGTTCATTTGCTGTAGCTTTTCTGAATGTCAAGTATCATTTCCTTAGACCATGAGATTGTGCAACTCCCGGATACTGTAGGAGTGCCTTGGGTGTGCCAAACGTCACAACATAACTGGGTGACTATAAAGGTACATTACAGGTATCTTCAAAAGTGTCTGTTGGGTTGGCACGAAATGAGACTGGGATTTGTCACTCCGTATGACGGAGAGGTATCTCTGGGCCCACTCGGTAATGCATCATCATAATGAGCTCAATGTGACCAAGTGGTTGATCACAAGATCATGCATTACGGCACGAGTAAAGTGACTTGCCGGTAACGAGATTGAACTAGGTATTGGGATACCGACGATCGAGTCTCGGGCAAGTAACGTACCGATTGACAAAGGGAATTGTATACGGATTGATTGAATCCTCGACATCGTGGTTCATCCGATGAGATCATCGTGGAGCATGTGGGAGCCAACATGGGTATCCAGATCCCGCTATTGGTTATTGATCGGAGAAGCATCTCGGTCATGTCTGCACGTCTCCCGAACCCGTAGGGTCTACACGCTTAAGGTTCAGTGACGCTAGGGTTGTAGAGATATTAGCATATGGTAACCCGAAAGTTGTTCGGAGTCCCGGATGAGATCCCAGACGTCACGAGGAGTTCCCGAATGGTCCGGAGGTGAAGATTTATATATAGGAAGTCAAGTTTCGGCCATCGGGAAAGTTTTGGGGGTAATCGGTATTGTACCGGGACCACCGAAAGGGTCCCGGGGGTCCACCGGGTGGGGCCACCTATCTCGGATGGCCCCATGGGCTTAAGTGGGAGGGGAACCAGCCCCTAGTGGGCTGGTGCGCCCCCCTTGGGCCTCCCCCTGTGCCTAGGGTTGGAAACCCTAGGGGTGGGGGGCGCCACCCTTGCCTTGGGGGGCAAGGCACCCCTTGGCCGCCGCCCCCCTAGGAGATTGGATCTCCTAGGGCCGCAACCCCCCTAGGCACCCTATATATAGTGGGGGAGGGAGGGCAGCCGCACCCAAGCCCCTGGCCTCTCCCTCTCCCTCCCGTGACACTCCTCCGTCTCCCTCCGCTTGGCGAAGCCCTGCCGAGATCACCGTTGCTTCCACCACCACGCCGTCGTGCTGCTGGATCTTCATCAACCTCTCCTTCCCCCTTGCTGGATCAAGTTGGAGGAGACGTCTTCCCAACCGTACGTGTGTTGAATGCGGAGGTGCCGTCCGTTCGGCACTTGGTCGTTGGTGATTTGGATCACGTCGAGTACGACTCCATCAACCCCGTTCTCTTGAACGCTTCCGCGCGCAATCTACAAGGGTATGTAGATGCACTCCTCTCTCCCTCGTTGCTAGATGACTCCATAGATTGATCTTGGTGATGCGTAGAAAATTTTAAAATTCTGCTACGTTCCCCAACACTAGCACCCAAATCACACAAAGCATAAAACTAATGACCTTTAATTTTAATTTTAATAGTTGGTTCCCACTCATCATAGAGTTTTCTAGGGATGGAAACTTTCAACTCAAGTTTTTCTTCATAGGATTGCATCAAGGCATCAACAATGTGTTCGATAAAGGCTTTCTTTTGACTATAAGCATGAGGAGAATTTAGCACGGATTGCAACAAGGAAATACAATCAATTAGAGAGCAAATTTCATAATTAAATTCCTTGAAATCCAATATAGTGGGTTTAGCAACATCTAGGGTTTTATTTCTTTCAATCCCACTTTCATCAATTTCATCATAAAGGTCTAAATACTCCGAATTTTTAGAATGCCTTCTAGGTAAAGGAAGATCATATTCAGTTTCATCAAGATTCATATTGCAAAACAAAGATTTGATAGGGGACACATCAATAACTTTTAGATCTTCATCTTGATTTTCATAGGAGTTGGAAGAACGCGCTTTAATGAAGGCATCTTTCGTAGCACGCATCCTAGCGGTTCTTTCCTTGCACTCATCAATGGAAATTCTCATGGCTTTGAGAGACTCATTGATATCATGCTTGGGAGGAATAGATCTAAGCTTTAAAGAATCAACCTCAAGAGAAATTCTATCAACGTTCCTAGCCAAATCATCAACTTTAAGCAATTTCTCTTCAAGAAAAGCATTGAAATTCCTTTGTGAATTCATAAAATCTTTGACACTATTCTCAAATTCAGAGGGCATCTTATTAAAATTTCCATAAGAGTTGTTGTAGGAATTTCCATAATTATTAGAAGGATTACTAGGATAAGGCCTAGGATTAAAATTCCCTCTATACGTGTTGTTGCCAAAATTATTCCTACCAACAAAATTCACATCCATAGATTCATTATTATTCTCAATCAAAGTAGACAAAGGCATATCATTAGGATCAGAAGAAACACTTTTAGTAGCAAATAATTTCATAAGTTCATCCATCTTTCCACTCAAAACATTGATTTCTTCTATCGCATGCACTTTTTTATTAGTAGATCTTTCAGTGTGCCATTGAGAATAATTAACCATAATATTATGTAGGAGTTTAGTAGCATCTCCTAAAGTGATTTCCATAAAAGTGCTTCCCGCGACCGAATCTAAAAGATTTCTAGAAGCAAAATTCAATCCGGCATAAAATTTTTGTATAATCATCCATAAGTTCAAACCATGTGTAGGACAATTATGTAGCATTAATTTCATTCTCTCCCAAGCTTGTGCAACATGTTCATGATCAAGTTGCTTAAAATTCATAATATCGTTTCTAAGAGCGATAATCTTAGCGGGAGGAAAATACTTAGAGATAAAAGCATCTTTGCACTTGTTCCAAGAATCAATACTATTTTTAGGCAAAGACGAAAACCAAGCTTTAGCACAATCTCTAAGCGAAAAAGGAAATAGCTTCAATTTAACGACATCATTATTGACATCTTTTTTCTTTTTCATATCACATAAATCAACGAAGCTATTAAGATGAGTAGCGGCATCTTCACTAGGAAGGCCGGCGAATTGATCTTTCATAACAAGATTCAACAAAGCAGCATTGATTTCACAAGATTCAGTATTGGCAAGAGGAGCAATCGGAGTGCTAAGGAAATCATTATTATTGGTATTGGTGAAGTCACACAATTTGGTAGTATCTTGAGCTATCGTGACAAACAAGCAATCCAACAAACGAGCAAACAAAAGGCAAGCGAGAAAAAGGCAAATGAAAAAAAGGAAAGGAGAAGGAGAAGGAGAAGGAGAGGGCAAATAAAACGGCAAGGGTGAAGTGGGGGAGAGGAAAACGAGAGGCAAATGGCAACTAATGTAATGCGAGAGATAGGGATTGTGATGGGTACTTGGTATGTTGACTTTTTGCATAGACTCCCCGGCAACGGCGGCAGAAATTCTTCTTGCTACCTCTTGAGATTGCATTGGTTTTCCTCGAAGAGGAGAGGATGATGCAGCAGAGTAGCGTAAGTATTTCCCTCAGTTTTTGAGAACCAAGGTATCAATCCAGTAGGAGGCCACGCTCAAGTCCCTCGTACCTGCACAAAACGATAGCAACTCGCAACCAACGCGATTAGGGGTTGTCAATCCCTTCACGGTCACTTACGAGAGTGAGAACTGATAGATAATGTTTTTGGTATTTTTGGTATAGAGATGCAAAGTGAAAAGTAAAAAGCAAAGTAAAAAAGCAAAGCAAGATTAAAGTGATGGATTGATATGATAAGAATAGACCCGGGGGCCATAGGTTTCACTAGTGGCTTCTCTCAAGAGCATAAGTATTCTGCGGTGGGTGAACAAATTACTGTTGAGCAATTGACAGAATTGAGCATAGTTATGAGAATATCTAGGGTATGATCATGTATATAGGCATCACATCCGTGACAAGTAGACCGAAATGATTCTGCATCTACTACTATTACTCCACTCATCGACCGCTATCCAGCATGCATCTAGAGTATTAAGTTAGAAATAGAGTAACGCTTTAAGCAAGATGACATGATGTAGAGAGATAAATTCATGCAATATGAAATAAACCCCATCTTGTTATCCTCGATGGCAACAATGCAATACGTGCCTTGCTGCCCCTTCTGTCATTGGGAAAGGACACCGCAAGATCGAACCCAAAGCTAAGCACTTCTCCCATGGCACGAAAAACCAATCTAGTAGGCCAAACCAAACTAATAATTCGAAGAGACTTGCAAAGATAACCAATCATACATAAAAGAATTCAGAGAAGATTCAAATATTATTCAAAGATAGACTTGATCATAAACCCACAATTCATCGATCTCAACAAACACACCGCAAAAAGAAGATTACATCGAATAGATCTCCACAAGAGAGGGGGAGAACATTGTATTGAGATCCAAAAAGAGAGAAGAAGCCATCTAGCTACTAACTATGGACCCGAAGGTCTGAGATAAACTACTCACACTTCATCGGAGAGGCTATGATGATGTAGAAGCCCTCCGTGATGACGGCCCTCTCCGGCGGAGCTCCAGAACAGGCCCCAAGATGGGATCTCGTGGATACAGAAGGTTGCGGCGATGGAATTAGGTTTTTGGCTCCTGTTTTGATCGTTTGGGGGTACGTAGGTATATATAGGAGGAAGGAGTACGTCGGTGGAGCTTCAAGGGGCCCACGAGGCAGGGGGCACGCCCTAAGGGGGGGCGCCCCCCACCCTCATGACCGCCTCTTTGATGCCTTGGCATAGGGTCCAAGTCCTCTGGATCACGTTCGGTGAGAGAATCACGTTCCTGAAGATTTTATTCCGTTTGGACTTCGTTTGATATTCTATTTCTCCGAAACACTGAAATAGGCAAAAAAACAACAATTCTGGGTTGGGCCTCCGGTTAATAGGTTAGTCCCAAAAATAATATAAAAGTGGAAAATAAAGCCCAATATAGTCCAAAACAGTAGATAATATAGCATGGAGCAATCAAAAATTATAGATATGTTGGACACGTATCAGTCTTCTGCTGGTCGAAGTTCTTGTTGGTGTGCAGCACCAGGACCTTTTTTGCTGCCCGTCTGCCGGCCGTTGACCATCACCGGCAAGGTATTGCCGGTCTTGTGCCACATCGCGTGCATACCGCACTCCGACTGTATCTTGCGACGCATCCACGTGCCCCTTTTGAACGCCCTGGAATTGTGCTGGAAGAAATGCTTCCTTAGGCCACTCAGTGTGATACCTGCAGTATTGTTGAATACAAGTTTTAGTGTACCTGGTTGGCATTTTCATAACATCTTTGGCATGTTGCAGTCACTTGTTTCACTTTTTATTAACTGTCAAATTGTAATTGCTTCACCAGGTCTGCGTCTAAAAAGAAAAATAGAGCTATAAACAAAGGAATATGTTCGTGCAAGTAGACGGCCGATCGGTGTCTTACCTAGAAGTTTCTCAGGTTGGGTGTAGCATATGCCATGCTCGCTGTCGATGGTTGGTATGAACAAATCGATGAGAGACTGAAATCTCACGCTGTCAGCACTCACTTTGGCCTCAAGGTGCTCGATCAGCTCCTGATCCGTGGGATCGAACTTGACGCCAGCCGGCAGCATCGGCCAATCCTTCTTCGACTTGCATCGGTAATTCCAGTTATATGGTACTGAATGTATGATCAATCGACTTTTTTAGGTGAATGATGAAAGATTTCGACAGATAAGTGGTACTCCAAATCTGAAGTCCAGAATACCCGTACACGCCGCCGGGATTCTTGTGTCACCTCACGCGCAGCGTGTTGTCACGTCAATTCAATGTGTGGACATGATGAATAATTTGACCGGCGTATACTAGTACTGCTACTGTACTACTTACTAGTCGTATTTAGTGTCACAATTTATACATAGGTTTAACTAACAAGTACGCACTTGAAGCCTAACTGATATATATATATGGCTTCTGCACAGCATCTCCATCATCATTATCAGTACATCCTACGCAGGTGAGTTAGGATGCACTTGATCCCGGGAAGGTATCTATCCTTCAAACCAGAGGAGTGCTTCAAACTAACAACAGTACATAATATCCAACAAAAGAGGGTCATGCTACATCAGTAGAATACATGGCTCAGTCTAGATATCAGCACGGATCAAGTTGTGCATATTTGCTGTTGGCATGAACCACATCGCCGCATGTCGGGTTTGCAAAAGCCATCCATCGCATGGAAGCTTGATGCCTTTCACACACTAAAGATTATCTGGCAACAAGCTGTGTCGACGAATCTCTGGATATGGTGATTCATGAAACCCATGGTATGATGTGTAAACACAGCCCCCCCTCATGAATGGAAGTTGCATAGCACAGTAATCATCGCCGGTGATATGATCGATGATTGGTTGGATGATCGGATAATTGAGCCCGAGGAACAAGGAGTGGTTGCCGAGGCTGTAAACCCGCCTCCAGTTGAATACGCCTGGCCCAACGGAGCTGGGATCTTTCTCGAACACGAAGCAGCCATAGCCATCAATGTCACGAACGCCCCACGCATTGTACTGCATGTGGTTTGATGTAATGGTTTGGTCAATTTGGTACATGCAAATGAGCATCAAATGACCATCGTCAGCCGAACGAGCGATAAACCACCACCCATCGGCTGGTATGATTCCAGTTCCTGGAATCATGAAGGCCAGTGCATTTGCGTCTACTGCAACAATTCAAATTGGAGACCAAAAGGACAAAAATAAACAATCATGTTCAGAGTATGTGTGGAATTAAGATTATTATAACAGTGACACATATCATAGATAGAGAATTGCAATGCCGTGGTCATAATCATACCCCAAGTTAAAAAAAATAAGCCAATGGCTTTCATATTCTAGCAATATGTCATGGTTCAAACATCATGTAACAATGAGAGGAAAACAGCTATGATAGTGCCTACTCATATTCTACCATAGCACTTACTACTATTGTTCTCATATCGACTCTAAGCAATAACATGCGTTGTTATAAAAATCTTGTAAACGAGAGTAACATATAGCAATCATGATGTTATGCTCATAATATGTATTCTAACAATCATTAGATGCCAATTGTTCTCATATCAACTCTAACAATAACATGTGTGGTCATAAAAATCTAGGAAATGAGAGGAACATATAGCAATGATGTGGTTATAGACATGTTATGCATTCTAAATTTGTAACAAATGAACAGGCAGTCGTATTCATAAGGTAAAGATGAGATGAGATAGAACAATTACATGACAATAGATTCCACCAGTATAGGCAGCCAATCTGTGCGTCGACCGCGTAAACGATGCCATCATGCACTATAGCATCAGACAGAAATGTTGCCTCAATAGGATTGATGATGAGCCATAACCATGTATGGCGACCGGATTCCAGATAGACTAATCCCATGTTGAACAAGGCAATGAGCTTGTAATCCATGTAGTCTTCTGATGGTGTGGGCACTCCGCAGATTACAACTTTCTGCAAACAAAGGTCGAGCCAAAAGCTTGATGCGTCTCGTGCGTAGTAGGCAGGAGTGTCCAGCGGGCCGCGAGGCTCGATGGCGGCGGTATCCAACGATGGAAGGGTGATCTCTCGCTGGGTGTAGATATCCACGAGACGCCACGGACTACCGATGTGGTGGATGAGGATGATCCAGTTGGCCTTCATGCCCGCCCAGTAGTGGCCGCGCATGAAGGACAGGTGGACGGGTAGTGGTAGCATGTCGAGGGGCACCACGGCAACCTCCGTAGGATCGTCAAGTCGGTGTCTGGGCCACCTGCGAGGATCGGGCATCAGCAAGCAGGCTGTCTTGAAAAGAGCCGGCCGGTTGCAGACGAGTAGACGGTACAAAGACACCGAGCATGTGGCCAGACGGACGGTGCTGAGTAGGTCCATACGACTACAGATCTGCTCCAAGAGAACATCGGGGAGGGAATTCCAATCACGGCTCTGTGTGTCAGTCGGTTCTGCCATTGGGGTTTTCGATGCCTGCGAGCCCGCGGGGAAGTGGATTCGGGCGGGCGAGCGAAGAAGCTTCTCCTCGTGTGGCCGAGCAGTGAGCGGGGGGGATATGGTACACGTGAGCTACCAAGGAAGATGGCGCGGGCGGGCGAGCAGTGAGCGGGGGTAAATGGTGTGCAGCCGACGATGGGGAAGAGAGGAGGAAGAAGAAGAGAGGAAGAAGAAGAAGAGAGGAGGAAGAAGAGTGGAAGACGGGGAAGAAAGTGCATTCAATCTCAATTCTACTAGTACTACTACCAGGATATATCGTCCTTCGGAGTGTAAATAGTTACACCGATGACATGTCGATCTACCACAACATGGCCCATATGTCAGTTAATGGAGGACAGAGGTGCGTAGGCGTATTTGCGGAAGCGTGCTCTACTCACAAACATGATGGCAGTACTGGGTAAGGCTGATTTAGTAACACCAACACGCTGGTTCAGCTTATTAATTACGTGTCCCATCTGCTGCTGCGTGTATTGTCACTTCACTGCAAAGACTAGTTGAATAATTCTCTCTGACCGAGATGGGGAATAATGGATCGCGAGGACTTCCTTTCTACAGTATCCCTATGCCTCTACGCTCACTTCACTCATTTTGCTCCGTACCTAGTCACTTGTTGAAATCTGTAGAAAGACAAATACTTCGTATTTGGGAACAGAGGGAGGCTTTTACTCCATATTATTTGGGAACAGAGGGAGTATCACCATATGGAGGGAACAGAGGAAGCTTGAAATATGAACATGTCAATGGGAGGGAGTAAGCCCCATGCATGCATGCATGCATGCAACATGCAACACTCACATGTACACATGGACGCACGCAACACGCACGCACCCATGCAGCACACGGCACACGACGCAACACACACGCTCACGCTCAAGTGCTCAACCTACTCCCTACGTCCGTGAAAGACTGTACATTTAGAGATTTACACATTGACCAAGGCATAATTAACGCCCAAAAGTAGCAGACTTATGTGTGCATGCGACCGTTGAGATAAGAAGATTAAATGAAGGCCGTTGCATGCTGTAATTAAGGATAGACATGTAGCATATACCTACAGCACAAGTTGGTGCATTAGTCAATCAATATCGATTTAGATTAAAGGCTAAATGCATTGGAACTGTAGATGTACATCATGTACTACACTCTTTGTTTTATAGCCGATGTACACTCTTTGTTGGAAGACCGAAGGAGGACACGTGCATGCACTCACATACACAGCCAGGGCGGTTCGCGCGCAAGGGTTGGACTCGTGTCGTGCCTGCGTAAAGTTTTTTTTAACTGATTTCTTTGCTCTGCCAACTGAAAGGTGGGACCCAGAAACCAGGTGACAATTTAACCAGTCAACAAAGTGCCACGTCGACTATGTGGCTGGTCGGTAGGGTGCAATACGGTGCTCTATGATGAGCTAGTGATCATATAATCGCCGCAAAACTATATATAGTGACCGTAAAGAGCGTATTGTTACATACGTTGACCGCCAGTGTATTTTTCTCGTTTCAAATTAACACTACTAGGAAAAGGGCTATAGATGGAAATGACACGAATGGCGCACCAGACATGTGGTGCGCCATTAGTATATACTAATGGCGCACCATGTGTTGGTGCGCCATTAGTGTCCAAATACTAATGGCGCACCACATCCACGGTGCGCCATTAGTAACAAAAAAAATTCAATTTTTTTTCAAGACTAGTAATGGCGCACCGTGGGAGTGGTGCGCCATTACTAGTCATCCACGGTGCGCCACTAGTAAATTATTTTCAAATTTTTTCCCAAAATTTTTTTATTTATTTTTTCAAAACTAGTAATGGCGCACCACTGGAGTAATGGCGCACTGTCAACTGGTGCGCCATTACTAAGTTTTAAAAAAACAGAATTTGTTTTATTGTTTTTTCAAAACTAGTAATGGCGCACCGTGGGTGTGGTGCGCCATTACTAGTTTAACTAGTAATGGCGCACCACTCCCACGGTGCGCCATTACTAACTTGGCCCAAAACGTACCGAATGCACCCCCCCCCCCTCGTGGACCGCCTTTTCAGTTTAAAAAAAATAAAGTAAAATGATGGAAATGTCAAAAAATAAAAGAAAATAAGTTTCCTATGTGATATGTGGTCTAGTTGTTGGGAAAATCAAATATGAATTTCGACTTTATTTGCAAAATCTCTCTGAAATTTGTGAAATGGGCATAACTTTTGCATACGAACTCGGATTAAAAAGTTTTTTATATGAAAAATCATCTACTGGAAAAGTTACATCCAAATTTAACTGGTGGAACCCCGTTAAACATTTTCAAAATCCCCAAAAATCTAACAGAAAAAAGTTACGGGACTTTTAAGATCCAGAGGCAAAAAAATTCAAAAAAATTCAAACTTACTAGTGGCGCACCGTATGCTAGGTGCGTCACTAGTAACAAAAAAAAAATTGGTTTCAAAAAAAAATTTGAATTATTTTTCAAAATATGATACGTAATATGACCGGGAAGTTTGAAATATTTTTTCAAAATTTCATCATACTCATGAACATGAACAAAGTCCTAGACATCAGCAAGGTTTAATAGGATTGATATGATAGATATATCAACAAGTGCCTGTGAAGTGAGGTGGTGCTGGGGTTGGATAGAACTATGAAGTTAAGCGTGTTTGGGCTGGAGTAGTGTGAGGATGGGTGACCTTTTGGGAAGTTTGACCACAGAGTGCGATTTGACCTGAGATTAAGCCATAGTGACCCGAGATTAAGAAAAAAAAATATAAAAATGAATTTTAAAAAAAATTGAAAAAATATTATTACTAATGGCGCACTTCTATGTGGTGCGTCATTACTAAGTCAGATAGTAATGGTGCACCTCTAGGCATACTAATGGCGCACTACTGGTGCGCCATTAGTATCTGGTATACTAATGGCGCACCAGTGGTGCGCCATTAGTAAAAAATACTAGTGGCGTGATACTAATGGCGCACCAGTAGTGCGCCATTAGTAGACAAAACTGGTGCGCCATTAGTAGGCCTTTTTCTAGTAGTGTAAGCCATATTAATCGGAAAGGACGCAGTATGGACTACTACTACTACTACTAGTACTGCTTTGATGTGTCCCGTCAACTCGCCGAACGAGGAGAAGCTTGCTTACTACGCCTCTCCCTCGCCCACGCGCGCGGTTGTTTGCAGGACGAGGAGAGGGTTTTGACTACAGCGCCCTCTCCCTCTCCCTCTCTATCTCCCTCTCCCTCACCCTCGCCCTCGCGTTGGACGTGTAGCAGTTCAATCGGTGTCAGATTGCCAGAAGCATATTGTACTGTAGTATCATCATTGTTGGACCTTCCGAAGAGGCGAAGAGCCAAGTGCAAGGTTCACACGAGTACGAACTGTTGAACCTCCCGAAGAGGCAAAGAGCCAAGCACAAGGTTTTATAGGAGTTGTCGTCCTAGTAGGAGTGTACTACATCTATAGCGAACGATGCTACTGTATGATGTCGCCACGTCACGTATATCCAAAGCTGTGCCACCTTTTTTTCTCAAAGAGCGTGTTGGAGCCCGTGCAACAACCACACAAGTTGCATGTACACATAACACATTTACTAGTAATGAATTCTAAAGGACAAATGCGAGTATGCCACACAAGTTCATCTCCAATTCATGTGATAAATTTGTGCACAACTAGTCTACATATATTCATAGCGCTACCGCTCACAATTACCGTACTCCACTTACACATTATAGATGGGCTACATGTCCTCCTCCAGGTTCCAGTCCCAGGTGTTCTTCATGGATGGCACGATCCATAGCGGTGGGCAACGGGAATCATTGTCGCAGCTTTCTAGTCCGGTTCCACGCGATGGAGACTCATCCAAGTTGAAGCGGCATAAATCAGGGATAGCGTGTCCCAGCATGTCGTTCATCCGGCGGCGCGCACTAAAGACACAACCATGCATCATGAACGGCAGGCCTTCCGTGTCGTGCACGGAAGGTGGCATCCGCTTCACAATGGGGTAGATCTCCCCGATTAAAAGTGAGTACTCTCCAAGAGTGTTCCTCGGCACCCACGTAGCATCACAGGGGTCGAACTCGGCGCCGGTCATCTGGTACACGCGGCATCCCAGATCTGGACACATGGTGACGTACATAGTCAAGGTCCATGCATAATAATGTTGTGCTCAAATATGGCGGTCAGTAATACTATTCAGCAAATAGTACTACTCCGGTATAGAGGAAGTAAAATAACCGGCTTATTATATATAGCCACTCTTGGCTACATGGATGAGATAGTAAGACATGGAAAAATAAAAATGGTGGCAGCTAGTGGGTTCAAGTCTTCAAGGGCCTAGCTAGCTATACGCGTCCTCCAAGGTAAAAAGTACTCCTACTAGTACTACAAAGTATACTACTAGTACAACAATGAAAGAGAAGGCGAGAGGGTTAAAAAATGGAATACCTGGGTAGCTGGTGACGGTCCCATCGTGGTAGATTGTGTGACCATGTTGCACATCAGTGGTACCATGGGTAACGACTGCTAAGGTAGTTGATCCCAATATGCCAAAGTCAGCTACAAGGTTCCAGGTTAGACCAAATCGCGGATGCAAATGCATATCCAGGATCGGCGACCTTATTTTGATCGGGGGATGACTGGTCCCTGCAAAATAATGGAGTACCGTTAGGGATGCAAATGATGGTTTGTGCATTCCATTTGTAATCTCACGTACCATAGGATGGCAACCAGATGGAACAAGTCCCCTGGCTTGTCACCGCGAAGATGCGGCCTAGATGGCGCACGACATCTTCGAACGTGTAGGGGTACAAATCTGCCGCCGCCAACATGCGCCAGCAGAGGCCGTTACTGCCTCTTGCATTGATGGCAATCCTTATGTCGAACACCGCGATGAGATAGTAATTGCCATAGCCACGTCACTTTGTCGGCCGGTCCGCAATTGCTATCTTTTTCAATCTCATGTAGGCATCATCATACGTATTCAAGCCCAGCCAGTCCGGAAGGCCGATCCCAATGGTGGAGAAGGGGTCTACCGGAACAGCCACACTGCTGTGGATGTTGTGCAAAATGATGGTGGTATCCGGCCAGAGGTATGCAAGCCAATCTTTGTTGGCACCGACCCAGACCTATATATAAGACGGTGGGTAGCGGAGAAATTACGGGATGGAAATGGATTAACTAAGTACTACATGATCAAACTCCATTACTGACCTGCTCATCAGACAAAATCCGACTACCTCTCAACGTCGGCAGCTCTAGCGGAGTCAACGTGCAACCATGGCCAGGGAGCGGTGGACTGTTCGAAGGATTGTCCCATAGAAGAACCTTCTCCTCGAGGACGCATGGAAGACCAACAAGCATGGCCTTTTCCCAAGCCTGTTTAAGCAGTGTCTTGAAAAAGTTGGTGCAGTAAGCACCGAGTCTTGCGGCGGTGAGGACGTCGGAGCGGCGTGCGATTTCTCCCAGAGGATCGTCTTCCAAGGTCTCCCAGCCCCGACGAGGAGGAGAACCGCCTGGTGAATCCATGGGAGCAGCGACAAACTGCCTTCTCTTCGGGGGGAGGGGAACTAGCGAGGAGGAGATAAGAGCGTAGTAACCGCAGGGCCTTGTCCCTTCTAACTGTAGATCGTTCCTCAGCGAAGGGGTGACGCTATTATTTACTACTAGTACTAGCATTATGGAACGTTATGGGATTGCATTATACTGTAAATAAGAGCACTAGTAAGAAATTTTTGGCACTAGGTAGTAGTTTTTGGCGTGGGTTAAGAAATTTTGGGTATGTTTTTGCCATTTTTTGTACACGCCAACTAGTGTCAAAAAACGTCTTACATTATGTGACGGAGGAGTACGTACTCGTACTGTAGCAGTACTAGTACTACTTTTCTCAACTAGTAGTGCGATGTATTGTACTTCTAGTCTAGTCTAGTATAGTGCACCAGTTTTGAACTCTTGAATCTCAAGGCCAAGGAGCTACAGTTGGAAGTGGAGGGTACTACTGTTCTCTAGAACCATCGTTGTACTATCAATGTCGGGGAAGTACACCTGCGTAGTGGCCTAGTGGGTACTCTCGGTGCTCTATTCAGCCGCTCCTCTCACGTAGCTGGCCTACTCAGTCGCTCCTCTCACGCACACACTAGCAGCCTGTTTATCAGCGATGGTTACTGTGGGGGCAGAACATTTGAGTTATTTGATACAGCGAGACTAGGCTTTTCGCTTCCATTTGTGGAGGTGTAATGGATCTCGTAGAACTTTGTTAGTAGTTCCTTCTTTATGAATGAGATGAAGCAAAGCTTTTGCCTCCGTTTAAAAAAACACGTCAAGAGCAATTTCTTTTATAGTAGAGTCGATAATGGAGTGAAGTCCATGCGTGCAACGCCACAAGCTATAGAGTAGTAGTAGAGCACTTTACGTACAGAGCCATATTGCACAGTTCCCAATGCCCCGCCGGGCTTTTCCGGCTCCTCGGGCTTAATTGGGAGGCGCTAGTTTAAATATGCTACTAGCTGATGAGGAAGCTGCAAGCGAGGTGCGGCTAGGGAGAGCACGCGAGACACGGGATGCTGGGAAGGAAAACCCGTTCACGTGGCTAGGCTGTCCAGTGCACCCAGATTGTGGGGCCGCACATCCGTTTGACTTCAAAACTCAAACTACCCGTGTAAAATATTGGCTCGCAGCGAAGTGTAGTAGTACTATTTTTAAAAAAAGGCCGTCGTGCGTTCGGCCGGGATCGAACCCACAAAATGAGCTATACACTCCTGCGACCACTAGTAGTACTCGTTGGAGTACAACGCAACCTAGAATCGCCCTTTGTCGCTAGTAGTACGTACATTGTTCCTTACAAGAAACCCCTAAGGCTGGTCATAGTGGGGAGTAACTTAGACTAGTAACATACATATGTTACTAGTCTATGTTACCACTGTCAGGCTGGTCATAGTGGGGAGTAACTTAGACTAGTGTCATATGCATGACACTAGTCTAAGTTACTACCTTCATAATGCAAAATAACATGATAGTAGTATCATAGATGGCTTCATTTATTAGCTTGTAGACTCATCTTGTCTTGGGAAGCGCTATGTTACAGTAACATATTATGTTACCACCTCACATTAAATACTTGCCACATAAGCAAAAATTTCTTAGAGTGTGCTATGTTACTAGCGAAGTTACTCCCACTATGACTAGCCTCATAGTGGGGAGTAACATGTATGTAGTATCATGCAAACCATCATTTATTAAGATGTAGACTCATTTTGCCTTGGGATGTGTTATGTTACAGTAACATATTATGTTACTCCAACCATCTCTCTCCTCATTAAATACATGCCATGTAAGCAAATTTTTCTTGGGATGTGTTATGTTACTTGCTATGTTACTCCCACTATGAGCAGCCTAAGAGCATGGTTAATAGTATAGTTAGCTGCTGGCTATAAGCCAGTGCCATGTCATCTACAGCCCATCTTATAGCCAACATGTACAATAATAGATCAAAAGAGTGTATTACTTTTTTATTATGTGGCCCACTTCTCATTCTCACAAAGTGCCTCGGAGCACGTGCTAAAGCTGGCTCTTCACGAAGAGACCGCTTACCTTCTCTCTCCTCTTCTCTTTCCTCCAACTAAGCAGAAATATACTAGTTTATTTCTTATAGCCCGCTGACTCAGCTCTATTGTACTTGCTCTAATAATGCAAGAAACCACTAAAATGCCAAGAAACTACTACCACTTGCATACGTGGCAGACTTAAGATAAGACTACCTTATCAACCATTGTACATGCTCTTACCAACAAAAATCCTCGAGTGACCTCCTACCTCCGGCCCGTCCACCTAGTCATCCTCGGCCATGGGATGCAGCTACCGCCGCCGGCAGAAGGCGAGGTCAAAACCACCGGCGGTGCGGAGCCCATGTTGCAGCAGCCCGGATGCTAGCTCCGTCCGGTGCTCGCGGCCGCTAGCTAGCCAAGATAGCTCCGTCCAGCTGCTTGTCTGCAAGGTTTGCTAGCTAGATTGGCACGGCAGCGCGGCGGCTTGCTCACGCGCGCCGCGCTAAGGCTAGCCATCTGGCTCAAGCGAAGGCCTGCGCGGCGGCTTGCTCACTTGTGAGTCATGCTCGGGCCAGCCTGCCAACCCGTGCGGAGGCCAGCGCGGCGTCCGGCCTGTCCGGCGGAGCGGCGGCCAACTCGCTCATCACCGGCGCCACAGATGAACACGCATCAGTACTATTTGAAGTAATGTTCAGGAAAAATAATGATTTGAGGGGGAATAACAGGATAGAAGGTCAGATGTGGGTCCCTCGTGTCAACGGTCAAACAAAATGTGTTGGTTTAAGCTGCCTCGTCAGCACGGACGTGTGGGCCAACCCTGTCATAAATGGGTTTAAATGAACCTAATTGGTAGGCGTACTAGGTAGTTTTTGGCATGGATTAAGAAATTTTGGGTATGTTTTTGCTATTTTTTGTACAATAGATTCTTCCTAGGGCTGGTTGAAAGTGTTAGTTTTTTGTTAAATACTCTACATATTGTAAGTAGGAGTGAAAGTTAAGCTTTGGAAGCCAATAAGCAAGGCTAGTTACATAGTGCATATGTGTACATGATTGAAAGTAAATATCAACCATGAGTGACTAATATCTTGATGGAAAACTCGAAACTATGGAATACTAGGAAAAAAATGCATGGTTGGAAATACTAGCAATGTTCATGTCCATTGCAACGAATCATAATTAGAATAATACTTATTCACAAACTTGGTACAAGACACTCTAATTTTGATATACATATGTCACTAGAGATATATTATGTTTCAATTAGAATATATTCCTTGGGCTATTCTGGTGAGGTCAGGGAGGGATGTGGTTGGTTTTAAGATACTAATTATGGGTTTTTCTGTAAATTGGTAGAAAAGTGGGATGTTGGTGAGAAAAGGCAACAACTTACCTTACAATCATTATATGTAGATCTAATGGTTAGAAACGACGGATGGCAGACACACCAGCATCACCAACTTAGTCTTGTGTAGGAGTACTAGCAAGATCCGTGCATTGCACGAAACATCAAGATGCATTTTTTTTATAAAACACTTGTTGTGATTGACCCTTGCGGGAGTAATCCCATGTGTAAAAACTAATGATATCTCGAGAAATATGAGATAAGGTGAAGAGGAGTGGGGTGTGGTGGTGGTTGGTGGTCGGACTGAGCGGAGGCATGGGGATTGATGACGCCGGCAGCGGCCACCGGGCCAGTTTGTTCCAGAGGCTTCCTTTCTTAATTGCTCAACAATGAGGTTTGTTGGAGATAAGGATGAATGAGGGAAGACCTTGTCTACAAATGTGGAGAGGGGTGCGGGTATCTTTTAGTTTAATTTCCATCCGTCAGATATATATCGGACGGTCTATATTGCAAGATGGCACACGTACCATCATCACCAACTTGGTTTTTTATAAGAGAAGAAATATAAGTATGGAGATACAAACGTATTATCTATACTTGCTTCCATAAACTAGCATCTACATTCTATTCAATGCCTCGGCATGTGGGGCCTTAGCACAATGACTTCTCGACTGTGTAAAACAAAGATTTTCCCGTCGCCGACAAGGAGGGGGTGACGGCGGCGCGCTTTTTGGCTTGCTCTAGTCCTAGTAGTCATACTAGGTGGTCTAAGCACATGTAGATTTATTCTTTTTCACGTCTCGTGTTCGCCGTACTGCCACGACTGTTGATGAATAGACGGTAAGTTATTCACGGGGAAACCCTTGTTGAGTGTGTTTGCGAGAGAGAGAGAGACAGTGTGCGTGTGTGATATGTTAGAGATCGAGGCAATGATAACAGATTCTTTGTGTCTATGTGTGTGGAGGATAGAGAGAGACATGTACATGGGGCTTTGTGTTGTGTAACATGGAGACACATATACATAATTAGAGAGTGAGTGTGTGAGATACACATGCGGACATGAGGAGAGATGAGGATCTAGATAAATGGGTGTTTGTGTGTGTCTGTGTGTGTTTGTGCACGCGTTTGTGTGTGAGAGGGAGAGAGTGTATGTGGAGTAGAGAGACCACTGATGATGTAAACCTAGTATAAGGGAAGGGGGAATGGTGTGACATGTGTAGTATCGAGATAGCACGGGTGCGGGCGGGGGGAGCAGACTATTTGGAAGAGACATCGAGTGTGTGTGTGTGAGAGGGGTGTGAGAGCGAGAGAAAGAGAGGGCTATCGACGGAGAGAGAGAGAGAGAGAGAGAGGAAGAGAGGGGGCGAGAGGGGTCGTTTGTGTCCATAAATGGCGTATAGTTAGGGAGACAATGTTGATGTTATCTGAAATTGGCCTATGAACGGAGACGCAAGGGAAGCGAGTCATCGTGTGTGTGATAGGGACTTCATGAGAGATCTAGAATAGATGGTGTAGAGAACAATGTGCAAAATTGAGAACGATTATACATTAGGGAGCTATGCAAAGAGTCACGACATATATGTATACAGGGAAGGAGCTGGGGCGGGTCCACATGTGGGAGAGATAGAAAGAGGAGAGTGGTGCACAAGGAGACAAAGTGTGCTTGTTTGTAGTGGGGGTGGTGTGTGAGGTGAGTGCGCGAGAACCACATAACTAGGGAAATAGACGTTTGGGGCGGCGTTTTGTGTGTATGGGAAATATACACTCTAAATAGTGCGTGTGCTTGGGTAAGAGAGATAGCGGGAGACCTAGAGAGCAAGGGAAGAGATGTGTGCATGCCCGAGAGACAAAGTGATAGAGACCTATGTTGGGGTCCGGACTTTACAAGAGAGAGGGGTGTTAATGTGCTCGTGTGTTGGTGTTTGGGGGAGAGAACAACTTCTCTATGTGTGTGTGTGGTGGTGGGGGGTTGACTTCAGATAAAGAGTGAGGTGTCTATATTTGAGGGACTTTAGCGTAATTGAGATATTGTGCACTCATGGTTGATCAATTTGTTTCACAGTTTGTACTATGAGATAACGATACTTTTGAACATGCGTGATATACCTTGATGTACCAGAATTACAAACCTAAGATTGGAATTTTGGAATTCGACTCCATAATTAGCTTTTGTAATTCATTTAAACGGAGGTACATTTTTTAAGCCGGGATTTCGTGATTTCAAATTCATATATCAAACCTAGAGATATACACATACGGGCATGTTCAAACTTTATAATCATCCACTTTATTCATACACATACACATTTTTGCTTTTGTCATCGTATTTAGGATAAACACATTTGGAATTTTATTTGAATTGGACTGTATGATGGTATTTTCTTGTAGTAGCTCAATGATCCATATTTGAATTGAATGGACAATCTAAGTTTCGAGTTGGAGAGATTGATTTTCAAAACTTGCACATTTTTTTGGGGTGCAAAACAAACAAATTGTCGGCCATGATATCATAGTCGGCCGTACGAGACCAGAATACTTATAATTTTAGGCGCCAAAAGCTTTCAAACTTCCCACTCACATCGAAATATCACGCGCCCGAAAGTTTAGCCCTGCGATATTCCTGTTTTACCCCTGCCACATGAACGGAAAAGGGCTGCTTTGGTAACTCCATTGTTTTTCCCTCTTTGCCCCCAACATTCTTCCCCAGAGCCCCTCCCCTTCCCCTCCCCGACCCCCCCAACCACGGCAAGCCAACGAATCTAGTCCTCCACCGCAGCGGTGGACCTCACACCCCGCCAGATCTACCTTCCGCACTTTGGAACCCCCAACTGCCAACTCACCACTTCATCGGAGCCGCTTTAGCGACTGGCTTGTCCACCGCTCCAGATCTCCTTGACCGCCATCATGGTCCACCGCACCGGATCTGCTTAACCGGCACCCTCGTCCACCACAGCGTAGGCCCTTCACTGACTCCCTCCTCCACCCCTTTCCTGGCCCTTCATACAAGCCCTCGTCCGCCACAACAGATCCGCCTCACCGAATGCACTGTACAACGCGCCCGTCGAAGCCTTCGTCCACTGCACCGAACCCACTCCACGGATGCCATATTCAACTCCACCGGCCCTGCTTTACCGACGCCGCAGCCTCATCAGGTTATTTCAATTTGTACTTGAGGGAGTCCTGGATTAGGGGGTATCCGGACAGCCAGACTATAACCTTTGGCCGGACTGTTGGACTATGATGATACAAGATTGAAGACTTCGTCCCGTGTCCGGATGGGATTCTCCTTGGCGTGGAAAGCAAGCTTGGCGATACGGATATGTAGATCTCCTTCCTTGTAACCGACTCTGTGTAACCCTAGCCCCCTCTGGTGTCTATATAAACCGGAGGGTTTAGTCCGTAGGACACAACAATAATCATACCATAGGCTAGCCTCAAGGGTTTAGCCTCTCTGATCTCGTGGTAGATCCACTCTTGTACTACCCATATCATCAATATTAATCAAGCAGGAGTAGGGTTTTACCTCCATCGAGAGGGCCCAAACCTGGGTAAAAACATCGTGTCCCTTGCCTCCTGTTACCATCCGCCTAGACGCACAGTTCGGGACCCCCTACCCGAGATCCGCTGGTTTTGACACCGACATTGGTGCTTTCATTGAGAGTTCCTCTGTGTCGTCATCGTTAGGCTCGATGGCTCCTTTGATCACCCATAGCGATGCAGTCCAGGGTGAGACTTTTCTCCCCGGACAGATCTTTGTATTCGGCGGCTTTGCACTGCGGGCCAATTCACTTGGCCATCTGGAGCAGATTGAAAGTTACGCCCCTGGCCATCAGGTCAGGTTTGGAAGCCTAAACTACACGGCCGACATCCGCGGAGACTTGATCTTCGACGGATTCGAGCCCCGGCCGTGTGCGCCGCACTGTCACGATGGGCATGATTTAGCTCTGCCGCCAAACAGTATCCTGGAGACCGCACCTGCAACCGCTCTGACCTTCAATTCGGATCCAATTGCGTCATCCGTGGGCGGGTGGTTAGACCCCGCCACGGAGGGAGCAGCCTCAGCAGCGACTGAGCCGAACACCAGCCTTACCCTTCACGAGGCCCGTGACTCCACATCGCCGGACTCTTCTCTGGACTCCGATCCACTCGCGCCCATACCAATCGAATCCGATTGGGCGTCGATCATGGAGTTCACCGCCACGGATATCTTTCAGCACTCGCCCTTCGGTGACATACTGAATTCACTAAGTTTTGTCTCCTTGTCAGGAGAGTCCTGGCCGGATTATGACTGGCAGGATTGGGATGCGGATGAAGAAGAAATTCGACGCCCACCCACCACCCACTTCGTAGCCACTGTCGATAATTTGACCGACATGTTGGACTTCGACTCCACAGACATCGATGGTATGGACGACGATGCAGGAGACGAACAGGAACCACTGCCCACAGGGCACTAGACAGCCACCTCATCCCACGATGTATACATGGTGGACACACCCAAAGGAAATGACGACGAAGAGCGGAAGGACGTAGCGAAGGATCGTTCCCTCGAAAAGCAGTCAAAGCGGCGGCATAAGCGCCGCTCTAAACCCCGCTTCAACAGAAATAGCAGTCACACAGACCCAGCCATAGAGCAGGGTGAGCCGGCGGACGACGAACATGGCATTGAACAACCGTCTGACCAGGGCAACACAGATAATCGAACCGAACAACCCATCTCCGGCGATAACAGTTCGGATGACCTCATGCCTGACAAGCGCCTGGAGCAGAAGAACCTCCACAACAGGCTCATCGCCACCACGCGTAGCCCGAAAAAGTAGAAGAGGAAGCTCAAGACTGCGGAAGATGCACTTAGAATCAAATGGAGCAAAGTACTCAACGTCGCAGACAAATACGGCGGCAGTCGCCACACAAAGAGCTACCCGAAGCGAAAGCTACTGCCTGAATTTGATGAGGAGGCCTTAGAGCCCCCGCAATCAAAAAACAAAGCAGCCATCCGGTCGGATAGACGACCTCATGGCCAATATAGAGCAGCAAATGACGCCGCACACAAGCTAGCACGCGATCCTCATGAGGACTCGCATCAAAAAGACGGCCCAACCAGATCTATCTATGGGCCAAGAAAGCACGCTCCAGCAAGCAACACAACAAAAATCCGAACACCACGGTACACCCAAATACATGGGTGCCGCTCACCCCCTATGTTTCACCGATGAGGTGCTGGACCATGAATTTCCAGAGGGATTCAAACCCATAAACATAGAGGCATACGCCGGAACGACAGACCCTGGGGTCTGGATTGAGGACTACATCCTCCATATCCACATGGCTAGAGGAGACGACCTCCACGCCATAAAGTACCTACCCCTCAAGCTCAAAGGGCGAGCCCGGCATTGGCTTAAAGGCCTTCCCGAAAACACCACTGGAAGTTGGGAAGAGCTCGAGGACGCTTTTCGGGCAAATTTTCAAGGGACCTATGTCCGACCACCCGATGCAGACGATTTAAGTCATATAACTCAACAGCCCGGAGAGTCGGCCCGAAAGCTTTGGAACAGATTCCTTACTAAAAAGAATCAAATATCGACTGTCCGGACGCCGAAGCCTTAGCAGCTTTTAAACACAGCGTTCGAGACGAATGGCTCGCCAAACACCTCGGCCAAGAAAAGCCAAGAACAATGGCTGCATTAACAAGCCTCATGACCCGCTTTTGCGCAGGTGAGGACAGCTGGTTGGCAAGATGCAGCACCAGCGACCCAAGTACATCCGAAGTCAGGGACGGGAACGGGAAGCCACGACGCAGCAAAAACCAGCGCCGGAATAAGGAAAACAGCCCGAAGAGCATGGCGGTAAACTCCACATTCAAAAGCTCTCGGCAGGGTCGGCAAAAGCTGCCTCTCAAAGATAACAGGGACGAACTTTCCAGCCTAAACAAAATTCTGGACAAGATATGTCAAATCCACAGCACCCCTGGTAAGCCTGCAAATCATACTCATAGAGAATGTTGGGTCTTCAAGCAATCCGGCAAACTCAACGCCGAACACAAGGGGCTGGATACACCAAGTGAAGACGATGAGAACCCCACAAGCAAAACACTGAGGAACAGAAGAAAATCCCACAAGAAGTCAAAACAGTAAACGTGTTACACGTGACAAAGGGGAAAAACAAAGTGGCGCCCACAGAGATGCGTGCCCTGCGGCCTATCACAACAGAGTTCCGCCACTGGTTTTCCAAACCGATCACCTTCGACCATCGGGATTACTCTGCAAGTATCCAGCACGCGGGATGGGCAACCTTGGTGTTAGACCCAATAATTGACGGATTCCACTTTACACGAGTCCTGATGGACGGCGGCAGTAGTTTAAACCTGATATATTAGGACACAGTCTGCAAAATGGGGATGGACCCAACAAAAAGTAGCCATAGCAATACTTCCTTTAAAGGAGCAATGCCAAGCCCAGAGGCGCATTGCACGGGCTCCCTCCTACTAGAAGTTATGTTCGGCTCCCCCGATAACTTCCGTAGCGAAAAGCTAACCTTCCACATCGCTCCGTTTAAAAGCGGTTATCAAGCATTACTGGGACGCGAAGCTTTCGCTCTCTTTAACACAATACCGCATTATGCGTCTCTCACGCTGAAGATGCCCGGTCCATGAGGCATCATTTCATTAAAGGGAAATATTGAGCGCTCCTCGCGCGTGGAAGACTGTGCGGCTGCCTTGGCAGCCACACACTAAAACGGCCTCACCAACCAGAGTATCTAACAGGTCGTTAAGACCACAGTCACGACTAGACGAGTCCGGCTTAACCATATGATTGATAAAGGTTGGATGGCTATATACCCCCATACAAGGGGCTCCATGCATATAAACAGGCGACAATAAGGCTCAATTCTACCCATCTTGAATTATACTTTGTTTATTTAGTATAACACACATTTTGCACGACTACTTTTTCAACTAAGTACTTCTCTTTCACAGATAACCATCGTGCTACACCCATCCAGGATAGGGCACAATGGAGACACAGGCGCAGACGTGCAGCAAGGACCCGTTCCAAGGATTCTTTTTAGATTAAGACCCTGCGTAAACCTTTTTTACTGTCTCTTGTTGATACACATCCCCCGGATTCTCCGTATAACCGAGAAGGAGGCTGGCGTCTTGGCATGTGGCCACGTCAGAATATTGCATGTACCTGGACACCAGGGGGTTATTACAAAGGGCACTGTTCAGCCCATTTAAAATCACAAAGACCGAATACCTTAGGGAGTGTTCGGCGTCGCGAGTTTGGCCTTATATGCATCAGCTCCGAATCATGTCTTTGGTCAAATGTTGGGTTTGCCTAGCTCCTGTGTTTTGCTGCCTTATGTTCCGCTCTATCGGCTAAGGAGGCACTAGGAGAACTACTGCGATTGTGCCCCGGTTCAGCCAGGCGAGCACCTCAGTAGAGAAAGCCGAAAACTGACTGTCATGATATAGCGTGAGACTGGTCAACCACTCGATGACCTAGAGGAATCTTCGGGATTCCTCCGCCTTGACGAAGGGCCATTTCCAGGCCAGGCGCACACGCGCCCCGAATTCGGGTGAGCACGGCGCCACCAGGGGCTATATAGTAGCCCCACTGTCAAACTCCTATGGCTAAGTGAAAGTGATAAAGCATTATAGTCCGATTGCCTAGTTCGCTGCGCTATCACCTCCTTAATGGACCAAGACGTTGGATCAAGTGTGAAAATGCGTCTTCTGCGAACACCCCTGCATTATATGCGTGGGGGCTGAAGCCGACGACTGCCATCATTCAGGTTATATACATATATACATTAACGGCCGCACAGGAGGTATTATAATACTTGCAGGCACAATTATAAAAAGCTTTTACATTTTAGAAAAATATTGTTCTAAATGAGAATACATGTTATTCAAACATAATATCCTTCGAGCACTGCGTCTCTATTGAAAGAGCGCCCTCCAGAACTTCTTGAAAGTAGTGCTCGGCAGGTACTCGGCTTTCGTCCGAATCTTGGGCTACAACGGTGGTGGCCTCCATCTCTGCCCAGTATGTGTTGACACGGGCAAGGGCCATCCGCGCACCCTCCATGCACGCTGACCTCTTCATCGCATTGATATGCGGCAGCGCACCAAGGAACTGATGCACCAAGCTAAAATAACTGTTCGGCTTTGGTCTTTCCGGCCATAGATGATCCGCGACATATCTCATGGCAAGTCCGGACAATCTGTTCAGCTCGGCCCATTCGGCCAGCCGATTAGTCAATAGAAGCAGACGCTCCGGATTGTTGAATTGTGACCAGAACAGCTTTTCCACATCGCGATCCTTTTGATCTCGGAAGTGTTCGGCCGCATCAGCAGCACTCGCCGCTAAATCCATCTATGCGTCCGCAGAACTCCACATCCGGTCCAAAGGAGCATATTTAGGATCTCCGAACTTCATCCGCAGCATAAAGGGCTTCCCAGCCGCAATATCTCCGGCTTTACGCAGCTCCTCCTTCATCGCTCTCATTGCAGAGCGAGTATCCTTGGCCACCGTCGTGGCCTTCTCCAGGTCTGTCCGCCTCGCCTGGTCTTCCTTTTCAAGAAGCTTGCAACGGTCAGCAGCGTTCTTCAACTTCACAGCCATCTTGGCCATCTCCTCCTTGCTTTGGTAGTGAGCAGCCTGTTCGGCTTTTAGCTCCTCAACCGCCTTTAGGGAAGCCGCATCGCTTTTTCTTGCTTGTTCTTTGACTCGGGCAAGCTCTGCCAGAAGGTTCTCCATCGCTGCAGCTCCATCTGCATTAAGCACACACGTTATAAGATACTGGCATCATGCTCCTCTTACCAGGTGTCCCCGGAGAAATTACATACCTTGTGCCTCGTCAAGCCGCTTGTTGACAAGCACGATGTCGGCATCTGCCACGTCAAGTTGCCACTTTAACTCAGCAAATTCATCAGTCCGGCTGGCCACCAGACACTTCGCCACCTACATATGAAGGCGGCAAAATTATACCTGGGACTATGATCCTCTGCGTGTCGTCGTCTTCGACAGCACACAGAGTCTCAGGGGCTACTATCTACACAGGGCGCATCTCAAAGTATGCGGTACTGTCAAAAGGTACATTATTTCGCGTACCTCAAAACCTGTCAGTAAACTCCTGACAGCTTCATGCAACCCGCTCTCCGCAGACGAAATCCTTTCAATTACTGTACCCATCAACATACGGTGCTCTTCTGATATAGACGCTCGCCCTAGCAGATCCCTCAGTACCTCCGACCACGCACCAGACGGTGCCGGACTCATTCGATCGCTCTTTTCAAAAGCCGGATACTGAGGGCTTCGGGTGGCCATATGACTACCTTCTGGCCTTATCGGATCAGGAGAGACCCTCCGCGAAGACACCTCGGGGTCGCCCGCCTCATGAGGCGGTATGGTAGGGGGAGGCGTTCCGCTCTCCATCATCTCTGGAAGAAGATCCCCCGAAGACGAGCTCTACTGAGAAAGGCTAAGATCCGAACTACAAAGATAAATCTTCGGTTATTTTCCTCAGAAGTAAAGCAAGGATTTCTCTCATTATTAAACACCATTCTACTCATGGCTCGGTGGAGGGCTGATCCCTTTGAGGACATAGTACGGCCGGGGTATCCCTCGGTGCAGGACCCTCTGGCGAAGACTTCTTCCCCCGTTTTGAGACCATTGTCTCCAGGTCTTCAGAGGCGGTCCTCTTCTTCCCCTGAGGAAAGGAATTTTTGATTCCTCCTTTCCAGACAACCTCCTCCATGGAGGCTGTAGCTTCCTTGTTACCCCCTTCATCTTCTTCTAAAGGCGCAATCTCGAGCATCCTGGTTAACACAGGATCCGGCGAGGTCTCAGGAAGGGGGGCCGAACACCTGATCAACTTTGCCTTCGCTATCCACTCCTGATTCAAGAACAGCTCTTTTTTAAAGGCGATGTTGTTGGAAATATGCCCTAGAGGCAATAATAAAAGCATTATTATTATATTTCCTTGTTCATGATAATTGTCTTTATTCATGCTATAACTATATTATCCGGAAATCGTAATACACGTGTGAATAATAGACACCAACATGTCCCTAGTAAAGCCTCTAGTTGACTAGCTCGTTGATCAACAGATAGTCATGGTTTCCTGACTATGGACATTGGATGTTATTGATAACGAGATCACATCATTAGGAGAATGATGTGATGGACAAGACCCAATCCTAAACATAGCACAAGATCGTATAGTTCGTTTGCTAGAGTTTTCCAATGTCAAAGTATCTTTTCCTTAGACCATGAGATCGTGTAACTCCCGGATACCATAGGAGTGCTTTGGGTATACCAAACGTCACAACGTAACTGGGTGACGTGTGACATGGATCAAGACTGGGATTTGTCACTCCGTATGACGGAGAGGTATCACCGGGCCCACTCGGTAATGCATCATCATAATGAGCTCAAAGTGACCAAGTGTCTGGTCACGGGATCATGCATTGCGGTACGAGTAAAGTGACTTGCCGGTAATGAGATTGAACGAGGTATTGGGATACCGACGATCGAATCTCGGGCAAGTAGCATATCGATTGACAAAGGGAATTGCATACGGGGTTGATTGAATCCTCGACATCGTGGTTCATCCGATGAAATCATCGTGGAGCATGTGGGAGCCAACATGGGTATCCAGATCCCGCTGTTGGTTATTGACCGGAGAGTCGTCTCGGTCATGTCTGCTTGTCTCCCGAACCCGTAGGGTCTACACACTTAAGGTTCGGTGACGCTAGGGTTGTGAAGATAAGTATATGCAGTAACCCGAATGTTGTTCGGAGTCCCGAATGAGATCCCGGACGTCACGAGGAGTTCCGGAATGGTCCGGAGGTAAAGAATTATATATAGGAAATGCTGTTTCGACCATCGGGACAAGTTTCGGGGTTATCGGTATTGTACCGGGACCACCGGAGGGGTCCCGGGGGCCCATCGGGTGGGGCCACCTGTCCCGGGGGGGCACATGGGCTGTAGGGGGTGCGCCTTGGCCTGCATGGGCCAAGGGCACCAGCCCCACTAGGCCCATGCGCCTAGGGTTTCCATGGGGGAGGAGTCCAAGTGGTGGAAGGCACCTCCAAGGTGCCTTGGGGGGGGAGGGAATCCTCCCCCTGGCCGCCGCACCTAGGAGATCAGATCTCCTAGGCTGCGCACCACCCCCCCTTGTCCCTCCTATATATAGTGGGGGAGAGGAGGGACTTGATACACCAGCCCCTGGCGCCTCCCTCTCTCCCCGTTACGTCTCTCTTTCGTAGTATAGGCGAAGTCCTGCTACTGTGACGCCCTGCATCCACCACCACGCCGTCGTGCTGATGGATCTTCATCAACCTCTCCTTCCCCCTTGCTGGATCAAGAAGAAGGAGACGTCTCCCGTCCCGTACGTGTGTTGAACGCGGAGGTGTCGTCCGTTCGGCGCTTGGTCATCGGTGATTTGGATCACGTCGTGTTCGACTACATCATCACCGTTCTTTGAACGCTTCCGTGCGCGATCTACAAAGGTATGTAGATGCATCCAATGACTCGTTGCTAGATGAACTCCTAGATGATCTTGGTGAAACGAGTAGGAAAATTTTTGTTTTCTGCAACGTTCCCCAACAGTGGCATCATGAGCTAGGTCTATGTGTAGTTCTTCTTGCGCGAGTAGAACACAATTTGTTGTGGGCGTAGATTTGTCAACTTTCTTGCCGCTACTAGTCTTTTCTTGCTTTAGCGGTATTGTGGGATGAAGCGGCCCAGACCAACCTTACACGTACGCTTACGTGAGACCGGTTCCACCGACTAACATGCACTAGTTGCATAAGGTGGCTGGCGGGTGTCTGTCTCTCCCACTTTAGTTGGAGCGGATTCGATGAACAGGGTCCTTATGAAGGGTAAATAGAAGTTGACAAATCACGTTGTGGCTTTAACGTAGGTAAGAAGACGTTCTTGCTAGAACCCTAATTCAGCCACGTAAAACTTGCAACAACAATTAGAGGACGTCTAACTTGTTTTTGCAGCAAGTGGTTTGTGATATGATATGGCCAAAGTTGTGATGAATGATGAATGATCTATATGTGATGTATGAGATGTTCATGCTATTGTAATAGGAATCACGACTTGCATGTCGATGAGTATGACAACCGGCAGGAGCCATAGGAGTTGTCTTTATTCTTTTATATGACCTGCGTGTCATCGAGGAACGCCATGTAAATTACTTTACTTTATTGCTAAACGCGTTAGCCATAGTAGTAGAAGTAACAGTTGGCGAGCAACTTCATGGAGACACGATGATGGAGATCATGATGATGGAGATCATGGTGTCAAACCGGTGACAAGATGATCTTGGAGCCCCAAGATGGAGATCAAAGGAGCTATGTGATATTGGCCATATCATGTCACGTTTATTATTTGATTGCATGTGATGTTTATCATGTTTTGCATCTTGTTTACTTAGAACGACGGTAGTAAATAAGATGATCCCTTATAACAATATCAAGAAGTGTTCTCCCCTAACTGTGCACCGTTGCTAAAGTTCGTCGTTTCTAAGCACGCCGTGATGATCGGGTGTGATGGATCCTTACGTTCACATACAACGGGTGTAAGACAGTTTTACACATGCAAAACACTTAGGGTTAACTTGACGAGCCTAGCATGTGTATAGACATGGCCTCGGAACACAGAAGACCGAAAGGTCGAGCATGAGTCGTATAGAAGATACGATCAACATGAAGATGTTCACCGACGTTGACTAGTCCGTCTCACGTGATCATCGGACACGGCCTAGTTAACTCGGATCATGTAATACTTAGATGACTAGAGGGATGTCTAATCTAAGTGGGAGTTCATAAATAATTTGATTAAGATGAACTTAATTATCATGAACTTAGTCTAAAATCTTTGCAATATGTCTTGTAGATCAAATGGCCCACGTAGTCCTCAACTTCAACGCGTTCCTAGAGAAAACCAAGCTGAAAGACGATGGCAGCAACTATACGGACTGGGTCCGGAACCTGAGGATCATCCTCATAGCTGCCAAGAAAGATTATGTCCTACAAGCACCGCTAGGTGATCCACCCGTCCCACAGAACCAAGACGTTATGAACGCTTGGCAGACACGTGTTGACGACTACTCCCTCGTTCAGTGCGGCATGCTTTACAGCTTAGAGCCGGGGCTCCAAAAATGTTTTGAGAGACATGGAGCATATGAGATGTTCGAAGAGCTGAAAATGGTTTTTCAAGCTCATGCCCGGATCGAGAGATATGAAGTCTCCGATAAGTTCTTCAGCTGTAAGATGGAGGAAAATAGTTCTGTCAGTGAGCACATACTCACTATGTCTGGGTTACATAACCGCTTGTCTCAGCTGGGAGTTAATCTCCCGGATGATGCGGTCATTGACAGAATCCTCCAGTCGCTTCCACTAAGCTACAAGAGCTTTGTGATGAACTTCAACATGCAGGGGATGCAAAAGACCATTCCTGAGTTGTTCTCAATGCTGAAATCAGCGGAGGTAGAAGTCAAGAAGGAACATCAAGTGTTGATGGTCAATAAAACCACTAAGTTCAAGAAAGGCAAGGGTAAAAAGAACTTCAAGAAGGACGGCAAGGAGGTTGCCGCGCCCGGCAAGCAAGCTGCCGGGAAGAAGCCAAAGAATGGACCCAAGCCCGAGACTGAGTGCTTTTATTGCAAGGGAAGCGGTCACTGGAAGCGGAACTGCCCTAAGTACTTAGCAGACAAGAAGGCCGGCAAAACAAAAGGTATATTTGATATACATGTAATTGATGTGTACCTTACCAGTACTCGTAGTGACTCCTGGGTATTTGATACCGGTGCCGTTGCTCATATTTGTAACTCACAACAGGAGCTGCGGAATAAACGGAGACTGGCGAAGGACGAGGTGACGATGCGCGTCGGGAATGGTTCCAAGGTCGATGTGATCGCCGTCGGCACGCTACCTCTGCATTTACCTACGGGATTAGTTATAAACCTCAATAATTGTTATTTAGTGCCAAGTTTGAGCATGAACATTGTATCAGGATCTCGTTTAATTCGAGATGGCTACTCATTTAAATCCGAGAATAATGGTTGTTCTATTTATATGAGAGATATGTTTTATGGTCATGCTCCTATGTGAATGGTTTATTCTTTATGAATCTCGAACGTAATGCTACACATGTTCATAATGTGAGTGCCAAAAGATGTAGAGTTGATAATGATAGTACCACATACTTGTGGCACTGCCGCCTTGGTCACATAGGTGTCAAACGCATGAAGAAGCTCCATGCAGATGGACTTTTAGAGTCTCTTGATTATGAATCATTTGACACGTGCGAACCATGCCTCATGGGTAAAATGACCAAGACTCCGTTCTCAGGGACAATGGAGCGAGCAACCAACTTATTGGAAATCATACATACTGATGTGTGCGGTCCAATGAGTGTTGAGGCTCGCGGTGGCTATCGTTATGTTCTCACCCTCACTGATGACTTGAGTAGATATGGGTATGTCTACTTAATGAAACACAAGTCTGAAACCTTTGAAAAGTTCAAGGAATTTTAGAGTGAGGTTGAGAATCAACGTGACAGGAAAATCAAGTTTCTACGATCAGATCGTGGAGGAGAATACTTGAGTCACGAATTTGGCACACACTTAAGAAAATGTGGAATAGTTTCACAACTCACACCGCCTGGAACACCTCAGCGTAACGGTGTGTCCGAACATCGTAATCGCACTCTATTGTATATGGTGCGGTCTATGATGTCTCTTACCGATTTACCGCTATCCATTTGGGGCTATGCTTTAGAGACTGCCGCATTCACTTTAAATAGGGCTCCGTCGAAATCCGTTGAGACGACACCGTTTGAATTATGGTTTGGTAAGAAACCTAAGTTGTCGTTTCTGAAAGTTTGGGGATGCGATGCTTATGTCAAGAAACTTCAACCTGAAAAGCTCGAACCCAAGTCGGAAAAATGCGTCTTCATAGGATACCTAAAAGAAACTGTTGGGTACACCTTCTACCTCAGATCCGAAGGCAAGATCTTTGTTGCCAAGAATGGGTCCTTTCTAGAGAAAGAGTTTCTCTCGAAAGAAGTAAGTGGGAGGAAAGTAGAGCTTGATGAAGTATTACCTCTTGAACCGGTAAATGGCGCAACTCAAGAAAATGTTCCTGAGGTGCCTGCACCGACTAGAGAGGAAGTTAATGATAATGATCAAAATACTTCTGATCAAGCTCCTACTGAAATTCGAAGGTCCACAAGGACACGTTCCGCACCAGAGTGGTACGGCAACCCTGTCTTGGAAATCATGTTGTTGGACAACGGTGAACCTTCGAACTATGAAGAAGCGATGGCGGGCCCGGATTCCGAAAAATGGCTAGAAGCCATGAAATCCGAGATAGGATCCATGTATGAAAACGAAGTATGGACTTTGACTGACTTGCCCGTTCAACGGCGAGCCATAGAAAATAAATGGATCTTTAAGAAGAAGACAGACGCGGATGGTAATGTGACCATCTATAAAGCTCGACTTGTTGCTAAGGGTTATCGACAAGTTCAAGGAGTTGACTACGATGAGACTTTCTCACCGGTAGCGAAGCTAAAGTCCGTCCGAATCATGTTAGCAATTGCCGCATTTTATGATTATGAAATTTGGCAAATGGACGTCAAAACGGCATTCCTTAATGGTTTCCTTAAGGAAGAATTGTATATGATGCAGCCGGAAGGTTTTGTCGATCCTAAGAATGCTGACAAAGTGTGCAAGCTCCAACGCTCGATTTATGGGCTGGTGCAAGCATCTCGGAGTTGGAACATTCGCTTTGATGAGATGATCAAAGCGTTTGGGTTTACGCAGACTTATGGAGAAGCCTGCGTTTACAAGAAAGTGAGTGGGAGCTCTGTAGCATTTCTCATACTATATGTAGATGACATACTTTTGATGGGAAATGATATAGAACTCTTGGACAGCATCAAGGCCTACTTGAATAAGAGTTTTTCAATGAAGGACCTTGGAGAAGCTGCTTATATATTAGGCATCAAAATCTATAGAGATAGATCCAGATGCCTCATAGGTCTTTCACAAAGCACATACCTTGATAAGATATTGAAGAAGTTCAATATGGATCATTCTAAGAAGGGGTTCTTACCTGTGTTACAAGGTGTGAAATTGAGCTCAGCTCAATGTCCGACCACGGCAGAAGAAATAGAAGAGATGAGTGTCATCCCCTATGCCTCAACCATAGGTTCTATTATGTATGCCATGCTGTGTACCAGACCTGATGTAAACCTTGCCGTAAGTTTGGTAGGCAGATACCAAAGTAATCCCGGCAAGGAACACTGGACAGCGGTCAAGAATATCCTGAAGTACCTGAAAAGGACTAAGGAAATGTTTGTCGTTTATGGAGGTGACGAGGAGCTCGTCGTAAAGGGTTACGTCGACGCTAGCTTCGACACAGATCTGGATGACTCTAAGTCGCAAACCGGATACGTGTATATTTTGAATGGTGGGGCAGTAAGCTGGTGCAGTTGCAAGCAGAGCGTCGTGGCGGGATCTACATGTGAAGCGGAGTACATGGCAGCCTCGGAGGCAGCACATGAAGCAATATGGGTGAAGGAGTTCATCACCGACCTAGGAGTCATACCCAATGCGTCGGGGCCAATCAAACTCTTTTGTGACAACACTGGAGCTATTGCACTTGCCAAGGAGCCCAGGTTTCACAAGAAGACAAGGCACATCAAGCGTCGCTTCAACTCCATTCGTGAAAATGTTCAAGATGGAGACATAGAGATTTGTAAAGTACATACGTACCTGAATGTAGCGGATCCGTTGACTAAACCTCTCCCTAGAGCAAAACATGATCAACACCAGAATTCCATGGGTGTTCGATTCATCACAATGTAACTAGATTATTGACTCTAGTGCAAGTGGGAGACTGTTGGAAATATGCCCTAGAGGCAATAATAAAAGCATTATTATTATATTTCCTTGTTCATGATAATTGTCTTTATTCATGCTATAACTGTATTATCCGGAAATCGTAATACACGTGTGAATAATAGACACCAACATGTCCCTAGTAAAGCCTCTAGTTGACTAGCTCGTTGATCAACAGATAGTCATGGTTTCCTGACTATGGACATTGGATGTTATTGATAACGAGATCACATCATGAGGAGAATGATGTGATGGACAAGACCCAATCCTAAACATAGCACAAGATCGTATAGTTCGTTTGCTAGAGTTTTCCAATGTCAAAGTATCTTTTCCTTAGACCATGAGATCATGTAACTCCCGGATACCGTAGGAGTGCTTTGGGTATACCAAACGTCACAACGTAACTGGGTGACTATAAAGGTATACTACGGGTATCTCCGAAAGTGTCTGTTGGGTTGACACGGATCAAGACTGGGATTTGTCACTCTGTATGACGGAGAGGTATCACCGGGCCCACTCGGTAATGCATCATCATAATGAGCTCAAAGTGACCAAGTGTCTGGTCACGGGATCATGCATTACGGTACAAGTAAAGTGACTTGCCAGTAACGAGATTGAACGAGGTATTGGGATACCAACGATCGAATCTCGGGCAAGTAGCATATCGATTGACAAAGGGAATTGCATACGGGGTTGATTGAATCCTCGACATCGTGGTTCATCCGATGAAATCATCGTGGAGCATGTGGGAGCCAACATGGGTATCCAGATCCCGCTGTTGGTTATTGACCGGAGAGTCGTCTCGGTCATGTCTGCTTGTCTCCCGAACCCGTAGGGTCTACACACTTAAGGTTCGATGACGCTAGGGTTGTGAAGATAAGTATATGCAGTAACCCGAATGTTGTTCGGAGTCCCGGATGAGATCCCGGACGTCACGAGGAGTTCCGGAATGGTCCGGAGGTAAAGAATTATATATAGGAAATGCTGTTTCGGCCATCGGGACAAGTTTCGGGGTTATCGGTATTGTACCGGGACCACCGGAGGGGTCCCGGGGGGGCACATGGGCTGTAGAGGGTGCGCCTTGGCCTGCATGGGCCAAGGGCACCAGCCCCACTAGGCCCATGCGCCTAGGGTTTCCATGGGGGAGGAGTCCAAGTGGTGGAAGGCACCTCCAAGGTGCCTTGGGGGGGAGGGAATCCTCCCCCTGGCCGCCGCACCTAGGAGATCAGATCTCCTAGGCTGCGCACCACCCCCCCTTGGCCCTCCTATATATAGTGGGGGAGAGGAGGGACTTGATACACCAGCCCCTGACGCCTCCCTCTCTCCCCGTTACGTCTCTCTTTTGTAGTATAGGCGAAGCCCTGCTACTGTGACGCCCTGCATCCACCACCACGCCGTCGTGCTGCTGGATCTTCATCAACCTCTCCTTCCCCCTTGCTGGATCAAGAAGAAGGATACGTCTCCCGTCCCGTACGTGTGTTGAACGTGGAGGTGCCATCCGTTCGGCGCTTGGTCATCGGTGATTTGGATCACGTCGTGTTCGACTACATCATCACCGTTCTTTGAACGCTTCCGTGCGCGATCTACAAAGGTATGTAGATGCATCCAATGACTCATTGCTAGATGAACTCCTAGATGATCTTGGTGAAATGAGTAGGAAAATTTTTGTTTTCTGCAACATTTCCCAACAGATGTTGCGATAAATAAACGGATAACGTGTTCGGGCACAGGGCTACTTACTTGGGTATCCGGACGATTGCAACTCAGACCTGCGTCCTCAGTAGAGCCCGGACACATCATTTGTGGTCTGAAGAACAATGTGTACATCTCCGCGGGCGTCATGCCAAGGAGATGTTGAAGAGCTCGCGCTCCCTCCGGATTGAACTCCCACGGGCGGAGGGGACGACGTTTGCAGGGCAGGACTCGGCGAATTAACATGACCTGCGTCACCACTACCAGACTGACATCTCTCTCCAGGAGATCTCGGATGCGGCTCTGCAATAGGGTCACATCCTTTACTGGCCCCCAATCTAGCCCCTTGTTGACCCATGACATTAGTCGGGGGGGACCCGAGCGAAAAACAGGCGGAGCCACCCACTTGGTACCCCTGGGGGCTGTGATATAAAACCACTCTTGTTGCCATAAGCTAGACTCCTCTTGGAAAGAGCCCTCGGGCCATGGAGCGTTAGCATTTTTGCTTATTACAGCGCCTCCGCACTCTGCGTGTTGTCCCTCGACCATCTTCGGCTCCACTTTGAAGGTCTTGAGCCACAGTCCGAAGTGATGGGTAATACAGAGGAAAGCTTCACACACAACGATGAACGATGAGATGTGGAGGATAGACTCCGGAGCTAAGTTGTGGAAGTCCAGCCCATAATAGAACATGAGCCCCCTCACGAAGGGATCCGGCATGAAGCCTAGCCCTCGGAGGAAGTGGGATACGAACATGACGCTCTCACCAGGCTTGGGAGTGGGAATAACCTGCCCTTGAGCAGGCAGCCTATGCGGGATTTCGCCGGTCAAATACCTGGCCTCCCTTAGCTTTAGTATGTCTTCCTCCGTGACGAAGGAAGGCATCCATTGGCCTTGAAGGTTGGATCCGGACATCATCGAAGGTTCGAAGCACCTGAATCTGAAGCTTCAGGTGCTGGAACTCGAGGCGGGAGGCGGATTCGATTGAGATCGAAAGAAAAGAGTAAGGCATTGGTCTCTTTATAAAGAGGTTGAATACCAAGAGCCCTCCCTGTGACCGTTTGGGACTTACCTTTGATCGAGGGGACATACCAACGGGCACGACTGGGTTACCCACGTCCGTGTTGATGAGAATCCCGTAAATAAAGGGGACACGATCTCTGCTCCGACAAGACGTGGCAAGGAAACCACATCGTGAAACGCGCTGAGGTGGGGGGTAAAAAACGATTCGAATAAAGGCTTGGCTGTGGTGTGATGTCACGCTACGGAATACGTCAGCAGATTAGATTTGTGGAAATATTATTCTCTCTACGATGGAATGTGGAACTTGTTTTGCATAGCCGGACACGATCCTTGTGTTCAAAATCTTCTATGAAGTATTCGGAGGAGGAACCCGCCTTGCAATGCCGAAGACAATCTGCGTGCCGGACTCATCGTCATTGAAGCCTGGTTCAGGGGCTACTGAGGGAGTCCTGGATTAGGGGGTATCCGGACAGTCGGACTATAACCTTTGGCCGGACTGTTGGACTATGAAGATACAAGATTGAAGACTTCATCCCGTGTCCGGATGGGATTCTCCTTGGCGTGGAAGGCAAGCTTGGCGATACGGATATGTAGATCTCCTTCCTTGTAACCGACTCTGTGTAACCCTAGCCCCCTCCGGTGTCTATATAAACCGGAGGGTTTAGTCCGTAGGACACAACAACAATCATACCATAGGCTAGCTTCTAGGGTTTAGCCTCTCTGATCTCGTGGTATATCCACTCTTGTACTACCCATATCATCAATATTAATCAAGAAGGAGTAGGGTTTTACCTCCATCGAGGGGGCCCGAACCTGGGTAAAAACATCGTGTCCCTTGCCTCCTGTTACCATCCGCCTAGACACACAGTTCGGGACCCCCTACCCGAGATCCACCAGTTTTGACACCGACGGTACTCCTTCGGTTTTTCTCTTTATCGTGCAACTGTTCACTTACCACAGATGAGCTTTCTTGTATGTAGACAGGTGCCGCAACCGTAGCACCGGATCCGCTTCAGCGACGGTGACAGCCGGCCCAAACTCAACCGCAACATGAGCACCATCGATGATCCTTAGCTATCAAGTATGACAACGATACCCATACGCCACCGAGAATTAGGTACTATTATCCAACGGCTGGCGCCTACGTTCACTTTCCTAGCATAAGCACTGCACCTTTGAAAATTTCTTCCGGGCATCATTCAGTTTTTCATGAGACGCGTTATTCTGCTTGCACCTGTAGGGCCATACTTCTGGCAGTGAACATGTTACATGTGCTAAATTACATACCAGTGCACATATAGTTAATATGCTTTAGTTTTGTTCTGATGCCACCTGTTGGTTCCATCAGACTGCTTAATGTTCTCTATGCTTAATTACACATCAGCAAACTAGCATGTGGTTCCGCTGCTTTTTGTTCATTTTACCCTACATTTTCTGATGCTAGCTATTACATCACTGCTCCGAGCCTCTGTTCATTACTTGTTTGTGTGTTCTTGATCTGCCCAAGTTGCATGACTAATTTGATGCTTCTATTAATTATGGAGCTGCCAACCCCATCAAGCAAAATATTTGTTCTTTTGGGGCTGGCACCTCAAACAAGCATAAAAATAGAGGGAAGCAGATATATTGTCGTGTATGCACACACCCTTCTTTCATTAGTTTAGATGAACCATTGATGATCAATTCGGACCAGTGCATTTTTACCTAAATAGATGGGGCAGAATAAACTACAACAACTAGATTTGCAACCATGGGATGTTCACGATATCTTCAAAGAACATTGCAACAGCAGCTAGGCTTCACAGCAACATATGGTAAGCCAGTGTGTTTTAGTACATGTGAAATGTAATGCGAGTGGGCTGCTTTCTTGGCTTGTGCCCTCAACGTATAATCCTACCGAATTACAAATAGTTCAGTTGTCTGCTTTGCTGTATTGCTTAATTCGAATGCTTATTTGTTGTTACGCTATACCTGAGTTGGCCAATATGTCAGCAGTGCCTGCTGTACTATCGTAAAGAAATGCATGCCTATTTCATTTGAGTCCTTAACTTTTCCTCTCAACTTCATCATAAGACTGTATTCGTAGTTTATAAGAGGCCACACTGTTAAGTGCTTTCTCAGATTATTTCAACTGCTTAGATGCCTTGGCAACTTAAATATAGCGGTTGTACACTCCCTTTCAACTAGGGATGTCAACTGGGTCCAGTTTAATCCCGATTAAAGTCCACTAGTGGTATGATAGTTCAAAAGAGTTTTTGTTTTTTGAGGAAAATGAACTAGGGAGGTAGCAAAAACTAACTAGATGGGACTGGTGGATGTCGTTTATTTGCCACTTACATCCCTAGTTTCATCTTACCATTTTAATTTCTTTTCGGCTGATGCTGCTTCGAACCATTTAAATATAGTTTGCCATGCTCGGCAATAATTCATTCGTCGTTTACCATGTAAGCTTACTGCCTGGATCATACGATAACTATCTCTTACTGATGTCCAGCGGAAACCTTTCAGGATGCCTTTCACACTAGGACACAATGTACAACCCCAGAATCTATTTGTGGAAGCAGTGCGCCATCCATGTTACCAGATGGTAGCAGTTCAGAGGCAACACCGCCAGAGAGCAGTCTGAGCACAGATATTATAGTGCTTGAGGCTCTATTTGAGGCAGAAAGAGATGGTGTGGCTGCCATGAATGAGGTAATCTTTATCTTGAGGATGGAAATTACGGAATTAGCGGCACGCATTATGCAAGCAACCCAAGAATTGGACGAAGTAAGAATGTTGCATTTGAAGACGGAGGAGGTCCTGTTGTTTCTGCTATATGAAGCCCAAGGTAATCCCGGTTCTTCTTTAGATACCAGTTGAAATTGTCATTAGATTATTGTACTTGCATGTTGTGTCATGTCTCTGAATGGATTATGTTGCAAGACCCCCTATGTTGTCCATGTGTTGTAATGATCCGAATTTTTTAGGCGAGGTAATCCTCAGTACTTGTATGATTGACATAAGGTGAACTGTTTTTCGTGTGAGCATATTGTATTGGATGAAATAACTGTTTGACTCAGAGTGTATCCAACCTACTGAATTCGAAGATCACGGCATTTCTAAATCATAATCATATATAAAGGTGGAATAAATCTTTGTTGTGGTTTTGAAGAAATAAATAACAAAACATATAATTATCTATGGATATTCGTAATCGAATACAAATTGGATTTGAATTTAGTTTGCCAGGTCCCAGGGTAAACATGAATGCTAATTCTCCCAAGTTTTGAATGAAGTGGCTAAACACCCACTATAATTTGTGGGCTGCCCGAAGCAAGTGTTTGCGAGATGGAAATTACTGTCTACCCCTGACACTTGACATCCTTATCGACCGGATTTACACTGTTGTCGATAGGGGTAGACTAGTAACTTCAATCAGATGTGACACGACGGCCTCTGAGCCCACTCAGACACGGTGGGTGCCAAACATGGGCGGAAAAACACATTTGATTCAAGCTCGTTTGAAAGACATGTGTCTCTTCCTCCATTTCCCCATTCTACATGGTGGGCGGCAAAACAAACTCTCCTCGTCCGAAATCGATGTAGGCTAATATTTTAAATAGGGGCAGATGTGTAACTTCCATCAGACGTGACACAACCGCCCTACCTGTCAGCCCCGTTCATACACCATGGGCGCCAATCATGGGCGGCAAAACACCCTCTCCTCACCCGAAATAGTTACCGACAAATATTCGGGAGATGCGAGATTACCGTCCTATCCCCAACCGACGCGATGTCCGAAATTTTAAACTGGGGATAAGTTCTTAACTTTCCCCCATTTCAGAGAAGCGCGTCCCAAAGTTTGAGATCCCCCCTCCCCTCCATTTCCCCATTCATACACCGTCGGCGGCACGACAACCTCCGCACTGCGGCCAGCCTCCTCCGTCCGCCACCCCATCCTCCACCTTGCCGGAGCCGCTACCCCTACCCCATCGTCCACTGCAAGAGATGGACGTCTCTCATCCACGGCGCTGGACCAGGATCCTTTCATCGCCTCCTCTCGCTTCATCGGTGCCGTCGTACACCTTGCCGTTGCCGCTCTTACGACCGCCTCGTCCACGACAACATGATATATCCCCCGACCCGGCCGTCTGCCGTCTAAAGTCTTCTTCCCCGCCGCTGACAGCCATCGCACCCACAGCACCCTCAACGTATCAGCATAGGCCTACACGGCGTCGCAAGAGAGGTGGTACTCTTCCATATGTGCTTAAGTTATTGATCTCACCCGGAAAATAGATTGTAATTTGTTTACTGTACTTTTCTTGTCCGTACCAAATCGTAGTGGCTAGTTGAAAGCAAACATTGGTTGCGAAATAGCTTTGTCCGGTTTGCACCTTCAGATCCGCCATGGCACGGGCACTATACTCGTAAAGCTTATGGTTTCCCCCCTTTATATTCACTACCATCATCGTAGGTGCTTCGTGTCATGCTAGCACTGCTCCTCAAGACCTCAACCCAAAGCTTACGTGTTGAAATACGAATCTGATATGATGCTCATATCACTAAAACAGAGAACATTTAATTGGTCACATAATGTTCCTATATTCGTTTCGAAAAGCATGTGTGCCACCCACTGGTCCAGCTAGTTCCACTTTCTTGATTTTTCTCTTGATGCTTAGGGTTTTCCCCTTTTATCTACTCTACTATGATCTGCGTAGGTGCTTTCTATCGTACTAGCATTACTCCACCCTTCAAGCTAAACAACACAACACTCAGAATTCGAAAGCTTAGTTGTTCAAATATGATTGTGATATGATACTGATATTAGTTAACCGACACATTTAATTGGTTAGCTAAAGGTCCCACTTGAGTTTCCAAATGCATGTCGCGACATATAGAGAGACAGCATAATTGCATTTCTTTGTCACTTGTTGACCGTACTTTCTTGTCCATACCAAATCTTAGTTGTTATTTCAAAGCAAACATCGGTTGCTAACTACCCTTTGCACGGTTTGCAGCTTCAGATCTGCCATCCCACTGCCACGGTCAACACTGTACTCATCATGCTTATGTTTTCCCCATTTTATGATGACCACAATCAGCCTACGTGGTTCGTGTCGTAATAGCACTGCTCCACCCATCGAGCTAAACAAGCTTAGTTGTACAAATTCATATCTGATATTATTGCTGATATTAGTAAAACTGAGAGATGTTTAATTGGTTAGCTAAATGTTCCTACTTTAGTTTTGAAATGCATGTGAGCCACATATGGAGAGACCGGAAAGAATAGTATTTCTCTGTTCTCTCTGGTTCATCATGGGTGGCCAACCGACATTGTATTGAAAGACTTGTAATATCTTCAATCTGCTTGCTCTTCTGCTCTTCTTTAAGATGATACTCTTCTCTTGCGGTCGACTGGTTAGGTCGAGTTGTTCTCCCTTAGTATATTTTGAATCTGTCAGGTCAGGTTGACTTGTTCTTCTTTACTATATGTTGAAGTTATCATCTGCGAAGTGTCATCACTTCTGGAGCTCTCATATTTTGAGTAGTAGGCCACATTATATTAATGCACACAACAAATTACAGCATGCATGGCATCTTTTAAAAGAATTGCAGAGATAGCACAAAGGGGTTTACAGGGAGGCAGTGTTGGATTAGAATCACTTCTGCATTACAAAGAAAATCCCACTTGTTTTTATGTTTTCATGCATATCAGATATTGAACATTATCAAAATGAATATGAGAATGGGCGCACGAGAGGAATATTGCGGAACGATCCACTGGCTAACAAACTTGGCATGGTGGAGGATGGCCTATCTTATTCACCCATCAAGGTGCTTGCTCTAACTTTGCAAAGTTGTATTGGTCGCACATATTTTGCATTTGACCTCTTGCATTACTTCTACTTTGTTACACCATCTGCTTAGTTTAAGCATCATATATGAGTATATGCCATACCTATCCATTTTCTGTACCTATTCCATGTGTCGTCACACTATGTTTTTCCAGTCAAATGTTGTTCTTTCATAATAGATGTCCAAAAGGAAGAGGGTGAGTGCAGATCCTCAAGGAGTACAAACTAGGTATTTGGAAAAGGTAGTGATACCTGTTAAATCAGATAGATCAGCAGCCACAGAAAACACAGGCCCAACGGTACCACACTTTACCCCTACTCCACTGGCCAAACCCCTATTAGAACTGCTGGGAGCCCAGCGTCAGGTACTGTCTATGATATCAATTCAAAATTTGAACTCCTAAATTTCTGCTTGTGCCTTACCTTCTCTCTTGTATGAAAACTAATTTCAGATGAATCTCCTTGCTCAAAGGATCATACGATCTCAAAACAATAATGGGCTCTGCATTGCTCTTGTCAGTACCTCTCTCCCTTTTGCCTTGTAACACTGTACTTAATTAATTGCTATATGATTATGTATCATCAGTCTGCACCTGAGCTTCATTATCCTCTGTTTCTTCCAATATTATTTGATCTATATTTACTCTTTGCAAAATGTAGAATAATGGCAACGCTTATAAAGAATTTTCTTTGGGGAATTTATTGAATTATCCTTCCATCAACATGGAGAAGGGCTTTGTCCAGCCCGTGTTAACATGTAATGTAAGTTCATCCTTCTCAAGCCTTCAAACTTTGTTCTAGTATAGATTTGGATAGGCATCATTTCCTCCACTGTTGTTTGCTTTGCTGTTTACATTTGATTGGATGTTTGCAACAACAACCAGTTTCACATTGTAGTTGTAAAAACATGTTCCTTATGCAGAACAGATCCATTTATTTGCTTATATAATTGTGAAACCTGTTACGTGTCTCCTTGTTTCTCTTTCAGACTTGTATCTCTTACGCCAGGCAGAACTTTAGGGAAGATAGTGAGCCAAACCATCTTGAGGACAGCGAGATGACCCCAAGCTCCTATCTTGATGAAGACAGTGAGTTGAAGCTACTCACCAGCAGGTGTGAGACAACCTCTGTGCAGTCGTTGCCTCAATCAGTTCGACTTCTTCAGTCTCAACTTAAAGCGGAAAGGCTTGCTTCAGCTCAGCTCCGACTTGAAGTCAAAGATGCAATGAAGATGTCAGAGGACTGTCGTGCGCACCATCATGCCTTAAATCTAGTGTTGATGCATCTATCGTTGACACAACTAAGGTCTACTCAGCTTCTTCAGCTGTTTGGGGGCCCCGACCTGGCCAGGCCTAGTGCCTTCTAAAGTGCTCTTAGTTTTGTATATTCTTTTGTCGGCGCATTTATTTGCACTGGTGGTGAACTTTGATGCCCAGTGGATGTAATATGTGTGATAGCCGTGATAGCCTAGCGTAAGTTGCTTGCTTATTTATTTCCTTGTTGTCTTGTTTATTTGTTTGCTTGTAGTCATTGCAGTTCTTTTTCCATGGTTTGCTAGTGGCTGCAATAACCTATTTTTTAAAACTAGGCCACAATAACCATGGGCAAATATTTACTGTAGTGACATTGGGCCTCCTACGGGCCATAGAAACAGTGGGCCTTCTACGGTCCATAGAAACAGTGGGCCTTCTACGGGCCATAGAAACAATGGGCCTTCTACGGGCCGTATCATCAATGGGCCTTATACGGGCCGTATGATCGATTGGCCAAACATGGGCCAATAACAGGCCGCATTATGGCCGTAAACGGGCTAGAGTTGGAATCGTCCATTCATGGGCCGACCATAACGGGCCATCGTTAATAGGCCGTATTTGATGACGCTATGAAAACGGCCCAACGTATTAACAGACCACAAACGGGCCGACTCTAACCACGGGCTGAATTTGGCCCACAAGCAGAAAATGACAGTAACGGGTCGTAAGTAAACGAATGCTGGAAATGAGCCCAAGAATAAATGGGCTCTGAGAAGGCTGAAAGATAACATGGGCTAGAAACGGCCCAACGGAATAACGAGCCGTTAATGGGTATAAAGTGATACACTGTTCATTACGGGCCAGTTTCACCACGGGCCGTTAATGGGTGCAAAGTGATACACTGTTCATTACGGGCCAGTTTCACCACGGGCCGTTAACAGGCCAAGAGTTACATAGGGCCTCATATGGGCCGAAAGACGTCATGGGCCATACATGGGCCAGAAGTGAAAACGGGCTGGAATCATATTGGATGGCCTAGATGATGCTACTGGGCCTAATTCGGATAGGGCGTAACGGGCCTTGGGTTAGCGGGCTGTAAATGGGCTATATGTGAACAGGCCATTAACAGGCTTTCCATGGGCCGGCCCGCCACCTTTTGACCAAGTCAAACGGGCCGGCCTTTTCACAGGAATGGGCCTCTGTTGGGCCGTGCCACATGTCGATGTATCATAGGCGCCTTCTGTCCAATGAGTGGATGACATTTGTCCCAACGATGAGCCGACACGTGTTTCCTCCAGCCAATGATGATTTTACATGTGGAAAATCCCCATTGGTCGGGGCTATTAACGGGTTATCGGATCCAAAACCCGACCCAATAGCTTAACGGCGTTCCGTTACGGTGGATGCCATGTGTCGGTCACCCTTGACGAAAGCACTTCTGTGACGCGCGATTTATCGTCATGGAAGTGCACACTTCCGTGATGATAATTTTGGTAATGTCATGGAACACTTCTACGACAGCACAGGTATTACTATCTTGATTCTGTCATAAAATCGTCATGGATGTACATGCATGACAAAAAACGCGACCTACTGTGACAAACACGTATCATCACGGAAGTGTATTTTTTTTGTAGTGTTAGGACGAGTAGAGATTCCAGCGAGTGTGTCTCTTTCAGAAGCTGGAGGGTGAACTCCAAGAGAGTTTTCTTCATCCTCCTCGATGGCAATCTCCTCAACTCCTTCCCTTAACTACCCCTGTGGCAACCAAGCATCACCTTCCTCATGATTGGAGAAGGGAAAATCCATGGTACCCAGCCTGACAGATCTGACAAAAAACAGCAAGAAAAGAAAACAGGAGATTTCTCCGTGATACGGTGGTCAATAGGTTCGGGGGGTATATAAAGATTTTTTATCTTGGGAAACAAGCAAACGGAAGAAAAACATAGTCCGGAAGGTACACGAGGTGGGCGCAACCCACCTGGGCACTGGTGTCTTGTGCCCACAAGGGTGACCTTCCTGGTTGTTTCTTATTTTCTTAATTTTTGTTATTTTCCAAAACTGACAGAAAATATTTTGCGGATTTTTTGGAGTCCGTTTACTTACTGTATAGCGTACCTCCTCTTTTTCAAGATTCTGGAGTGTTCTAGTGATACGTCTCCAACGTATCTATAATTTTTTATTGTTCCATGCTATTATATTATCTGTTTTGGATGTTTAATGGGCTTTATTATGCTCTTCTATATTATTTATGGGACTAACCTATTAACCGAAGTGTTGGGGAACGTAGTAATTTCAAAAAAAATCCTACGCACACGCAAGATCATGGTGATGCATAGCAAGAAGAGGGAGAGTGTTGTCCATGTACCCTCATAGACTGTAAGCGGAAGAGTTATGATAACGTGGTTGATGTAGTCGTACGTCTTCACGATCGACCGATCCTAGTACCGAAGATACGGCACCTCCGCGATCTGCACACGTTCGGCTCGGTGACGTCCCACGAACTCACGATCCAGCAGAGTGTCGGGGAAGAGCTTCGTCAGCACGACGGCATGATGACGGTGATGATGAAGCTACCGGCGCAGGGCTTCACCTAAGCACTACGATGATATGACCGAGGTGGATTATGGTGGAGGGGGCACCGCACACGGCTAAAAGATTAATGATTAACTTGTGTGTCTATGGGGTGCCCCCTCCCCCGTATATAAAGGAGTGGAGGAGGGGGAGGGCCGGCCCTCCTATGGCGCGCCCCATGGGGAGTCCTACTCCCACCGGGAGCAGGATTCCCCCCCTTCCATGTAGTAGGAGTAGGAGAGAAGCAAGGAGGAGAGAGGGAGAAGGAAAGGGGGGCGCCCCCCCCTTCCTAGTCCAATTTGGACCAGAGGGGGAGGGGGTTCGCGGCCTGCTCTGGCCGCTCCTCTCTCTCCACTAAGGCCCATAAGGCCCATTAAACTCCCTGGGGGGTTCCGGTAACCCTCCCGGTACTCCGGTATATGCCCGAACTCACTCAGAACCCTTCTGATGTCCAAACATAGTCGTCCAATATATCGATCTTTATGTCTCGACCATTTCGAGATTCCTCGTCATGTCCGTGATCATATCCGGGACTTCGAACTACCTTCGGTACATCAAAACACATAAACTCATAATACCGATCGTCACCGAACGTTAAGCGTGTGGACCCTACGGGTTCGAGAACTATGTAGACATGACCGAGACGAGACACGTCTCCGGTCAATAACCAATAGCGGAACCTGGATGCTCATATTGGCTCCTACATATTCTACGAAGATCTTTTATCGGTCAGACCGCATAACAACATACGTTGTTCCCTTTGTCATCGGTATGTTACTTGCCCGAGATTCGATCGTCGGTATCTCAATACCTAGTTCAATCTCGTTACCGGCAAGTCTCTTTACTCGTTCCGTAATACATCATCTCACAACTAACTCATTAGTTGCAATGCTTGCAAGGCTTATGTGATGTGCATTACCGAGAGGGCCCAGAGATACCTCTCCGACAAACAGAGTGACAAATCCTAATCTCGAAATATGCCAATCCAACATGTACCTTTGGAGACACCTGTAGAGCACCTTTATAATCACCCAGTTACGTTGTGACGTTTGGTAGCACACAAAGTGTTCCTCCGGTAAACGGGAGTTGCATAATCTCATAGTCATAGGAACATGTATAAGTCATGAAGAAAGCAATAGCAATATACTAAACGATCAAGTGCTAAGCTAACGGAATGGGTCAAGTCAATCACATCATTCTCTAATGATGTGATCCCGTTAATCAAATGACAACTCATGTCTATGGCTAGGAAACATAACCATCTTCGATTCAACAAGCTAGTCAAGTAGAGTCAAACTAGGGACACTCTGTTTGTCTATATATTCACACATGTATCAAGTTTCCGGTTAATACAATTCTAGCATGAATAATAAACATTTATCATGATATAAGGAAATATAAATAACAACTTTATTATTGCCTCTAGGGCATATTTCCTTTAGTCTCCCACTTGCACTAGAGTCAATAATCTAGATTACATAGTAATGATTCTAACACCCATGGAGTCTTGGTGCTGATCATGTTTTTCTCGTGAGGGAGGCTTAGTCAACGGGTCTACAACATTCAGATCCATATGTATCTTGCAAATCTCTATGTCTCCTTCCTTGACTTGATCGCGGATGGAATTGAAGCATCTCTTGATGTGCTTGGTTCTCTTGTGAAATCTGGATTCCTTTGCGAAGGCAATTGAACCAGTATTGTCACCAAAGATTTTCATTGGACCAGATGCACTAGGTATGACACCTAGATCGGATATGAACTCCTTCATTTGCTGCTTCTGAAGCAGCTATGTACTCCGCTTCACACGTAGATACTGCCACGACGCTTTGCTTAGAACTGCACCAACTGACAGCTCCACCATTCAATATAAACACGTATCCGGTTTTTGACTTAGAGTCATCCGGATCAGTGTCAAAGCTTGCATCGACGTAACCATTTACGACGAGCTCTTTCACGATTTGATGTAATACTCTTTTGTGGTGTGTTTGCCGAGATCCGATGAATTGTGGGTTTATGAACTAGATTATCTATGAATATTATTTGATTCTTCTCTGAATTCTTACATGCATGATTTGATTGTTGGAAATATGCCCTAGAGGCAATAATAAAAGCATTATTATTATATTTCCTTGTTCATGATAATTGTCTTTATTCATGCTATAACTGTATTATCCGGAAATCGTAATACACGTGTGAATAATAGACACCAACATGTCCCTAGTAAAGCCTCTAGTTGACTAGCTCGTTGATCAACAGATAGTCATGGTTTCCTGAGTATGGACATTGGATGTTATTGATAACGAGATCACATCATTAGGAGAATTATGTGATGGACAAGACCCAATCCTAAACATAGCACAAGATCGTATAGTTCGTTTGCTAGAGTTTTCCAATGTCAAAGTATCTTTTCCTTAGACCATGAGATCGTGTAACTCCCGGATACCGTAGGAGTGCTTTGGGTATACCAAACGTCACAATGTAACTGGGTGACTATAAAGGTATCCTACAGGTATCTCCGAAAGTGTCTGTTGGGTTGACACGGATCAAGACTGGGATTTGTCACTCCGTATGACGGAGAGGTATCACCGGGCCCACTCGGTAATGCATCATCATAATGAGCTCAAAGTGACCAAGTGTCTGGTAACGGGATCATGCATTACGGTACGAGTAAAGTGACTTGCCGGTAACGAGATTGAACGAGGTATTGGGATACCGACGATCGAATCTCGGGCAAGTAGCATATCGATTGACAAAGGGAATTGCATACGGGGTTGATTGAATCCTCGACATCGTGGTTCATCCGATGAAATCATCGTGGAGCATGTGGGAGCCAACATGGGTATCCAGATCCCGCTGTTGGTTATTGACCGGAGAGTCGTCTCGGTCATGTCTGCTTGTCTCCCGAACCCGTAGGGTCTACACACTTAAGGTTCGGTGACGCTAGGGTTGTGAAGATAAGTATATGCAGTAACCCGAATGTTTTTCGGAGTCCCGGATGAGATCCCGGACGTCACGAGGAGTTCCGGAATGGTCCGGAGGTAAAGAATTATATATAGGAAATGCTGTTTCGGCCATCGGGACAAGTTTCGGGGTTATCGGTATTGTACCGGGACCACCGGAGGGGTCCCGGGGGCCCACCGGGTGGGGCCACCTGTCCCGGGGGGGCACATGGGCTATAGGGGGTGCGCCTTGGCCTGCATGGGCCAAGGGCACCAGCCCCACTAGGCCCATGCGCCTAGGGTTTCCATGGGGGAGGAGTCCAAGTGGTGGAAGGCACCTCCAAGGTGCCTTGGGGGGGGAGGGAATCCTCCCCCTGGCCGCCGCACCTAGGAGATCAGATCTCCTAGGCTGCGCACCACCCCCCCTTGGCCCTCCTATATATAGTGGGGGAGAGGAGGGACTTGATACACCAGCCCCTGGCGCCTCCCTCTCTCCCCGTTACGTCTCTCTTTCGTAGTATAGGCGAAGCCCTGCTACTGTGACGCCCTGCATCCACCACCACGCCGTCGTGCTGCTGGATCTTCATCAACCTCTCCTTCCCCCTTGCTGGATCAAGAAGAAGGAGACGTCTCCCGTCCCGTACGTGTGTTGAATGCGGAGGTGCCGTCCGTTCGGCGCTTGGTCATCGGTGATTTGGATCACGTCGTGTTCGACTACATCATCACCGTTCTTTGAACGCTTCCGTGCGCGATCTACAAAGGTATGTAGATGCATCCAATGACTCGTTGCTAGATGAACTCCTAGATGATCTTGGTGAAACGAGTAGGAAATTTTTTGTTTTCTGCAACGTTCCCCAACAGTGGCATCATGAGCTAGGTCTATGCGTAGTTCTTCTTGCGCGAGTAGAACACAATTTGTTATGGGCGTAGATTTGTCAACTTTCTTGCCGCTACTAGTCTTTTCTTGCTTCAGCGGTATTGTGGGATGAAGCGGCCCGGACCAACCTTACACGTACGCTTACGTGAGACCGGTTCCACCGACTAACATGCACTAGTTGCATAAGGTGGCTGGCGGGTGTCTGTCTCTCCCACTTTAGTTGGAGCGGATTCGATGAACAGGGTCCTTATGAAGGGTAAATAGAAGTTGACAAATCACGTTGTGGCTTTAACGTAGGTAAGAAGACGTTCTTGCTAGAACCCTAATTCAGCCACGTAAAACTTGCAACAACAATTAGAGGACGTCTAACTTGTTTTTGCAGCAAGTGGTTTGTGATATGATATGGCCAAAGTTGTGATGAATGATGAATGATCTATATGTGATGTATGAGATGTTCATGCTATTGTAATAGGAATCACGACTTGCATGTCGATGAGTATGACAACCGGCAGGAGCCATAGGAGTTGTCTTTATTCTTTTATATGACCTGCGTGTCATCGAGGAACGCCATGTAAATTACTTTACTTTATTGCTAAACGCGTTAGCCATAGTAGTAGAAGTAACAGTTGGCGAGCAACTTCATGGAGACACGATGATGGAGATCATGGTGTCAAACCGGTGACAAGATGATCATGGAGCCCCAAGATGGAGATCAAAGGAGCTATGTGATATTGGCCATATCATGTCACGTTTATCATTTGATTGCATGTGATGTTTATCATGTTTTGCATCTTGTTTACTTAGAATGACGGTAGTAAATAAGATGATCCCTCATAACAATATCAAGAAGTGTTCTCCCCTAACTGTGCACCGTTGCTAAAGTTCGTCGTTTCTAAGCACGCCGTGATGATCGGGTGTGATGGATCCTTACGTTCACATACAACGGGTGTAAGACAGTTTTACACATGCAAAACACTTAGGGTTAACTTGATGAGCCTAGCATGTGTATAGACATGGCCTCGGAACACAGAAGACCGAAAGGTCGAGCATGAGTCGTATAGAAGATACGATCAACATGAAGATGTTCACCGACGTTGACTAGTCCGTCTCATGTGATGATCGGACACGGCCTAGTTAACTCAGATCATGTAATACTTAGATGACTAGAGGGATGTCTAATCTAAGTGGGAGTTCATAAATAATTTGATTAAGATGAACTTAATTATCATGAACTTAGTCTAAAATCTTTGCAATATGTCTTGTAGATCAAATGGCCCACGTAGTCCTCAACTTCAACGCGTTCCTAGAGAAAACCAAGCTGAAAGACGATGGCAGCAACTATACGGACTGGGTCCGGAACCTGAGGATCATCCTCATAGCTGCCAAGAAAGATTATGTCCTACAAGCACCGCTAGGTGATCCACCCGTCCCACAGAACCAAGACGTTATGAACGCTTGGCAGACACGTGTTGACGACTACTCCCTCGTTCAGTGCGGCATGCTTTACAGCTTAGAGCCGGGGCTCCAAAAACGTTTTGAGAGACATGGAGCATATGAGATGTTCGAAGAGCTGAAAATGGTTTTTCAAGCTCATGCCCGGATCGAGAGATATGAAGTCTCCGATAAGTTCTTCAGCTGTAAGATGGAGGAAAATAGTTCTGTCAGTGAGCACATACTCACTATGTCTGGGTTACATAACCGCTTGTCTCAGCTGGGAGTTAATCTCCCGGATGATGCGGTCATTGACAGAATCCTCCAGTCGCTTCCACCAAGCTACAAGAGCTTTGTGATGAACTTCAACATGCAGGGGATGCAAAAGACCATTCCTGAGTTGTTCTCAATGCTGAAATCAGCGGAGGTAGAAGTCAAGAAGGAACATCAAGTGTTGATGGTCAATAAAACCACTAAGTTCAAGAAAGGCAAGGGTAAAAAGAACTTCAAGAAGGACGGCAAGGAGGTTGCCGCGCCCGGCAAGCAAGCTTCCGGGAAGAAGCCAAAGAATGGACCCAAGCCCGAGACTGAGTGCTTTTATTGCAAGGGAAGCGGTCACTGGAAGCGGAACTGCCCTAAGTACTTAGCAGACAAGAAGGCCGGCAAAACAAAAGGTATATTTGATATACATGTAATTGATGTGTACCTTACCAGTACTCGTAGTGACTCCTGGGTATTTGATACCGGTGCCGTTGCTCATATTTGTAACTCACAACAGGAGCTGCGGAATAAACGGAGACTGGCGAAGGACGAGGTGACGATGCGCGTCGGGAATGGTTCCAAGGTCGATGTGATCGCCGTCGGCACGCTACCTCTGCATTTACCTACGGGATTAGTTATAAACCTCAATAATTGTTATTTAGTGCCAAGTTTGAGCATGAACATTGTATCAGGATCTCGTTTAATTCGAGATGGCTACTCATTTAAATCCGAGAATAATGGTTGTTCTATTTATATGAGAGATATGTTTTATGGTCATGCTCCTATGTGAATGGTTTATTCTTTATGAATCTCGAACGTAATGCTACACATGTTCATAATGTGAGTGCCAAAAGATGTAGAGTTGATAATGATAGTACCACATACTTGTGGCACTGCCGCCTTGGTCACATAGGTGTCAAACGCATGAAGAAGCTCCATGTAGATGGACTTTTGGAGTCTCTTGATTATGAATCATTTGACACGTGCGAACCATGCCTCATGGGTAAAATGACCAAGACTCCGTTCTCAGGGACAATGGAGCGAGCAACCAACTTATTGGAAATCATACATACTGATGTGTGCGGTCCAATGAGTGTTGAGGCTCGCGGTGGCTATCGTTATGTTCTCACCCTCACTGATGACTTGAGTAGATATGGGTATGTCTACTTAATGAAACACAAGTCTGAAACCTTTGAAAAGTTCAAGGAATTTTAGAGTGAGGTTGAGAATCAACGTGACAGGAAAATCAAGTTTCTACGATCAGATCGTGGAGGAGAATACTTGAGTCACGAATTTGGCACACACTTAAGAAAATGTGGAATAGTTTCACAACTCACGCCGCCTGGAACACCTCAGCGTAAGGGTGTGTCCGAACGTCGTAATCGCACTCTATTGGATATGGTGCGGTCTATGATGTCTCTTACCGATTTACCGCTATCCTTTTCGGGCTATGCTTTAGAGACTGCCGCATTCACTTTAAATAGGGCTCCGTCGAAATCCGTTGAGACGACACCGTTTGAATTATGGTTTGGTAAGAAACCTAAGTTGTCATTTCTGAAAGTTTGGGGATGCGATGCTTATGTCAAGAAACTTCAACCTGAAAAGCTCGAACCCAAGTCGGAAAAATGCGTCTTCATAGGATACCCAAAAGAAACTGTTGGGTACACCTTCTACCTCAGATCCGAAGGCAAGATCTTTGTTGCCAAGAATGGGTCCTTTCTAGAGAAAGAGTTTCTCTCGAAAGAAGTAAGTGGGAGGAAAGTAGAGCTTGATGAAGTATTACCTCTTGAACCGGTAAATGGCGCAACTCAAGAAAATGTTCCTGAGGTGCCTGCACCGACTAGAGAGGAAGTTAATGATAATGATCAAAATACTTCTGATCAAGCTCCTACTGAAATTCGAAGGTCCACAAGGACACGTTCCGCACCAGAGTGGTACGGCAACCCTGTCTTGGAAATCATGTTGTTGGACAACGGTGAACCTTCGAACTATGAAGAAGCGATGGCGGGCCCGGATTCCGAAAAATGGCTAGAAGCCATGAAATCCGAGATAGGATCCATGTATGAAAACGAAGTATGGACTTTGACTGACTTGCCCGTTCAACGGCGAGCCATAGAAAATAAATGGATCTTTAAGAAGAAGACAGACGCGGATGGTAATGTGACCATCTATAAAGCTCGACTTGTTGCTAAGGGTTATCGACAAGTTCAAGGAGTTGACTACGATGAGACTTTCTCACCGGTAGCGAAGCTAAAGTCCGTCCGAATCATGTTAGCAATTGCCGCATTTTATGATTATGAAATTTGGCAAATGGACGTCAAAACGGCATTCCTTAATGGTTTCCTTAAGGAAGAATTGTATATGATGCAGCCGGAAGGTTTTGTCGATCCTAAGAATGCTGACAAAGTGTGCAAGCTCCAACGCTCGATTTATGGGCTGGTGCAAGCATCTCGGAGTTGGAACATTCGCTTTGATGAGATGATCAAAGCGTTTGGGTTTACGCAGACTTATGGAGAAGCCTGCGTTTACAAGAAAGTGAGTGGGAGCTCTGTAGCATTTCTCATACTATATGTAGATGACATACTTTTGATGGGAAATGATATAGAACTCTTGGACAGCATCAAGGCCTACTTGAATAAGAGTTTTTCAATGAAGGACCTTGGAGAAGCTGCTTATATATTAGGCATCAAAATCTATAGAGATAGATCCAGATGCCTCATAGGTCTTTCACAAAGCACATACCTTGATAAGATATTGAAGAAGTTCAATATGGATCATTCTAAGAAGGGGTTCTTACCTGTGTTACAAGGTGTGAAATTGAGCTCAGCTCAATGTCCGACCACGGCAGAAGAAATAGAAGAGATGAGTGTCATCCCCTATGCCTCAACCATAGGTTCTATTATGTATGCCATGCTGTGTACCAGACCTGATGTAAACCTTGCCGTAAGTTTGGTAGGCAGATACCAAAGTAATCCCGGCAAGGAACACTGGACAGCGGTCAAGAATATCCTGAAGTACCTGAAAAGGACTAAGGAAATGTTTCTCGTTTATGGAGGTGACGAGGAGCTCGTCATAAAGGGTTACGTCGACGCTAGCTTCGACATAGATCTGGATGACTCTAAGTCGCAAACCGGATACGTGTATATTTTGAATGGTGGGGCAGTAAGCTGGTGCAGTTGCAAGCAGAGCGTCGTGGCGGGATCTACATGTGAAGCGGAGTACATGGCAGCCTCGGAGGCAGCACATGAAGCAATATGGTTGAAGGAGTTCATCACCGACCTAGGAGTCATACCCAATGCGTCGGGGCCAATCAAACTCTTTTGTGACAACACTGGAGCTATTGCACTTGCCAAGGAGCCCAGGTTTCACAAGAAGACAAGGCACATCAAGCGTCGCTTCAACTCCATTCGTGAAAATGTTCAAGATGGAGACATAGAGATTTGTAAAGTACATACGGACCTGAATGTAGCGGATCCGTTGACTAAACCTCTCCCTAGAGCAAAACATGATCAACACCAGAATTCCATGGGTGTTCGATTCATCACAATGTAACTAGATTATTGACTCTAGTGCAAGTGGGAGACTGTTGGAAATATGCCCTAGAGGCAATAATAAAAGCATTATTATTATATTTCCTTGTTCATGATAATTGTCTTTATTCATGCTATAACTGTATTATCCGGAAATCGTAATACACGTGTGAATAATAGACACCAACATGTCCCTAGTAAAGCCTCTAGTTGACTAGCTCGTTGATCAACAGATAGTCATGGTTTCCTGACTATGGACATTGGATGTTATTGATAACGAGATCACATCATTAGGAGAATGATGTGATGGACAAGACCCAATCCTAAACATAGCACAAGATCGTATAGTTCGTTTGCTAGAGTTTTCCAATGTCAAAGTATCTTTTCCTTAGACCATGAGATCATGTAACTCCCGGATACCGTAGGAGTGCTTTGGGTATACCAAACGTCACAACGTAACTGGGTGACTATAAAGGTATACTACGGGTATCTCCGAAAGTGTCTGTTGGGTTGACACGGATCAAGACTGGGATTTGTCACTCCGTATGACGGAGAGGTATCACCGGGCCCACTCGGTAATGCATCATCATAATGAGCTCAAAGTGACCAAGTGTCTGGTCACGGGATCATGCATGACGGTACGAGTAAAGTGACTTGCCGGTAACGAGATTGAACGAGGTATTGGGATACCGACGATCGAATCTCGGGCAAGTAGCATATCGATTGACAAAGGGAATTGCATACGGGGTTGATTGAATCCTCGACATCGTGGTTCATCCGATGAAATCATCGTGGAGCATGTGGGAGCCAACATGGGTATCCAGATCCCGCTGTTGGTTATTGACCGGAGAGTCGTCTCGGTCATGTCTGCTTGTCTCCCGAACCCGTAGGGTCTACACACTTAAGGTTCGGTGACGCTAGGGTTGTGAAGATAAGTATATGCAGTAACCCGAATGTTTTTCGGAGTCCCGGATGAGATCCCGGACGTCACGAGGAGTTCCGGAATGGTCCGGAGGTAAAGAATTATATATAGGAAATGCTGTTTCGGCCATCGGGACAAGTTTCGGGGTTATCGGTATTGTACCGGGACCACCGGAGGGGTCCCGGGGGCCCACCGGGTGGGGCCACCTGTCCCGGGGGGCCACATGGGCTGTAGGGGGTGCGCCTTGGCCTGCATGGGCCAAGGGCACCAGCCCCACTAGGCCCATGCGCCTAGGGTTTCCATGGGGGAGGAGTCCAAGTGGTGGAAGGCACCTCCAAGGTGCCTTGGGGGGGAGGGAATCCTCCCCCTGGCCGCCGCACCTAGGAGATCAGATCTCCTAGGTTGCGCACCACCCCCCCTTGGCCCTCCTATATATAGTGGGGGAGAGGAGGGACTTGATACACCAGCCCCTGGCGCCTCCCTCTCTCCCTGTTACGTCTCTCTTTCGTAGTATAGGCGAAGCCCTGCTACTGTGACGCCCTGCATCCACCACCACGCCGTCGTGCTGCTGGATCTTCATCAACCTCTCCTTCCCCCTTGCTGGATCAAGAAGAAGGAGACGTCTCCCGTCCCGTACGTGTGTTGAACGCGGAGGTGCCGTCCGTTCGGCGCTTGGTCATCGGTGATTTGGATCACGTCGTGTTCGACTACATCATCACCGTTCTTTGAACGCTTCCGTGCGCGATCTACAAAGGTATGTAGATGCATCCAATGACTCGTTGCTAGATGAACTCCTAGATGATCTTGGTGAAACGAGTAGGAAAATTTTTGTTTTCTGCAACGTTCCCCAACATTGATATCTTTACAAGTCTCTTCGAATTATCAGTTTAGTTTGGCCTACTAGATTGATCTTTCTTGCAATGGGAGAAGTGCTTAGCTTTGGGTTCAATCTTGCGGTGCTCGATCCCAGTGACAGAAAGGGAAATGACACGTATTGTATTGTTGCCATCGAGGATAAAAAGATGGGGTTTATATCATATTGCTTGAGTTTATCCCTCTACATCATGTCATCTTGCTTAAAGCGTTACTCCGTTCTTGTGAACTTAATACTCTAGATGCATGCTGGGTAGCGGTCGATGTGTGGAGTAATAGTAGTAGATGCAGAATCATTTCGGTCTACTTGACACGGACGTGATGCCTATATTCATGATCATTGCCCTACATATTCTCATAACTATGCACTTTTCTATCAATTGCTCGGCAGTAATTTGTTCACCCACCGTAATATATGCTATCTTGAGAGAAGCCACTAGTGAAACCTATGGCCCCCGGGTCTATTGTACATCATATTAGTTTCCCGTCAACTAGCTATTTCTGTCGCCGTTTATTTTGCAATCTTTATTTTCCAATCTATACAACAAAAATACCAAAAATGTTTATCTTATTATCTTTGTCAGATCTCACTTTTGCAAGTGGTCGTGAAGGGATTGACAACCCCTTATCGCGTTGGTTGCGAGGATTTATTTGTTTTGTGTAGGTGCGAGGGACTCGCGTGTAGCCTCCTACTGGATTGATACCTTGGTTCTCAAAAACTGAGGGAAATACTTACGCTACTTTGCTGCATCACCCTTTCCTATTCAAGGGAAAACCAACGCATGCTCAAGAGGTAGCATCTGGAAGGTCTCTTTTACGTGTTCTTCCGGTGTCATAGTTTGGATAATATTACTTTCAACATTAATGGGTGTACCTGAGATATAATGTTTTATTCGTTGCCCATTAACAACCTTCGGGTTAGTACCTTCGGCATTATTTATTTTGATAGCTCCAGATCGATAAACCTCCTCATAACATAGGGTCCTTCCCATTTGGAGAGGAGTTTTCCTGCAAAGAATCTGAAACGAGAGTTGTACAAAAGAACATATTCTCCAACTTTGAACTCACACTTTTGGATTCTTTTATCATGCCATCTTTTAAATTTTTCTCTAAATAACTTGGCATTTTCGTAATCTTGGGTTCTCCATTCATGTAATGAGCTAATATCAAATAACCTCTTTTGACCGGCAAGTTTAAAATCATAGTTGAGTTCTTTAATTGCCCAATAAGCTTTATGTTCTAACTCAAGAGGCAAATGACAAGCTTTTCCATAAACCATTTTATAAGGAGACACACCCATAGGATTTTTATATGTTGTTCTATAAGCCCAAAGTGCATCATCTAATTTCTTAGACCAATTCTTCCGGGACCTATTGACAGTCTTTTGTAAAATTAATTTTATTTCTCTATTGCTAAGTTCAACTTAACCACTAGACCGAGGATGATAAGGTGATGCAATTATATGGTTAACATCATACTTGGCAAGCATTTTATGGAAAGCACCATGAATAAAGTGTGAACCGCCAGCAGTCATTAAATATCTAGGAACTCCAAACCTTGGGAAAATAACTTCCTTAAGCATTTTAATAGAGGTGTTGTGATCAGCACTACTAGTTGGGATAGCTTCTACCCAGTTAATAACATAATCAACAGCAACCATAATATGTTTATACCCGTTAGAGGAAGGAAAATGTCCCATGTAATCAAATCCCCAAACATCAATGTCCCATGTTCTATAGCAAGTGAATAATTCATAGGCATTTCTTGATGCTTACCGATATTACCTATTCTTTAACATTCATCACAAGATAAGACAAACTTAAGAGCATCCTTCAAAAGAGTAGGCCAATAAAATCCCGATTACAATACCTTCTGTCTCCCGCATGATGTCCTCCATAAGCTTCGGAGTGACATTTCCGTAGGATTTGTCCCTGTTCATGCTCAGGTACACAATGTCTAATAATACCATCTACTTCTTCTTTATAAAGATGTGGGTCATCCCAAAAGTAATGTCTTAAATCATAGAAGAATTTTTTCTTTTGTTGGTATGTGAAACTAGGTGGTAGATATTTTGCAATAATGTAATTAGCATAGTCCGCATACCAAGGAGTATTATGAGAAACATTTATTGCAGCTAACTGCTCATCAGGAAAACTATCATCAATAGGTAGTGGGTCATCAAGGACATTCTCCAACCTAGACAAGTTATCAGCTACGGGGTTCTATGCTCCCTTTCTATCAGTGATATGCAAATCAAATTCTTGTAACAAGAGAACCCAAGGAATAAGCCTAAGTTTAGCATCTTTATTTTCCATAAGATATTTAATAGCAGCATGGTCGGTGTGAACAATTACTTTTGAAACAATAGTGTAAGATCTAAATTTATTACAAGCAAACACCACTGCTAGAAATTCTTTTTCAGTAGTAGCATAATTTCTTTGAGCACTGTCTAGAGTTTTACTAGCATAATGAATAACATTGAGTTTCTTATAAACCCTTTGTCCTAGAACAGCACCAATAGCATAATCACTAGCATCACACATAATTTCAAAAGGCAAGTTCCAATCAGGTGGTTGAAGAATAGGTGCAGAAATTAAGGCTTTCTTGAGTGTTTCAAAGGCTTCTAAACAATCATCATCAAAAACAAAAGGAACATCCTTTTGCAAAAGATTTGTAAGAGGCCTAGAAATTTTAGAAAAGTCTTTGATAAATCTCCTATAGAAACCAGCATGACCTAATAAGCTACGAATACCTTTGATATCTTTAGGACATGGCATTTTCTCAATTACATCAACCTTAGCTTTGTCTACTTCAATACCTCTTTCAGATATTTTATGGCCTAGAACAATACCTTCATTAACCATAAAGTGGCACTTCTCCCAATTCAAGACAAGATTTGTTTGCTCACATCTCTGCAAAACTCGATCAAGATTGCTTAAACAATCATCAAAAGACTTCCCATAAACAGAAAATTCATCCATGAAATTTTCACCAATCTTTTCACAAAAGTCAGAGAATATAGCAGTCATACATCTTTGAAAGGTAGCAGGTGCATTGCATAAACCAAAAGGCTTACGTCTATAAGCATAAGTTCCAAAGGGACAAGTGAAAGTGGTCTTTTCTTGATCGGGATGAGAATCAGGTATTTGTGGAAAACCAGAGTATCCATCAACAAAGCAAAAAATATGTGTGCTTAGATAATCTTTCTAGCATTTGATCAATAAAAAGCAGAGTTTAATGATCTTTTCTAGTTGCTTTGTTTAATTTTCTAAAATCAATTACCATTCTATAGCCTGTAACAATTCTTTGTGGAATAAGTTCATTATTATCATGAGGAACAATAGTAATACCTCCTTTCTTAGGGACACAATGAACAAGACTTACCCATCTACTATCAGCTATAGGATAGATTATACATGCTTCCATAAGTTTTAATATTTCCGTTCTTACCACTTCCTTCATCTTCGGATTTAACCGACATTGGTGATCAACAACGGGTTTAGCATCAGGTTCCATATTGATCTTTTGCTGACATAGAGTGGGACTAATGCCCTTTAAATCATCAAGAGTATATACAATAGCAGCTCGGTGCTTCTTCAGAACCTTTAGTAATATTTCTTCTTCATGTTCCGAAAGGTTAGCACTAATAATAACAGGATATATCTTTTTCTCATCAAGATAATCATATTTCAAAGTGTCTGGCAATTGTTTTAATTCAAACACAGGATCACCTTTAGGTGGAGGAGGACCTCCTAGAGTTTCAATAGGCAAATTGTGTTTAATCAGAGGACGGTGTTCAAAGAAAATCTTATCGATTTCATTTCTTTCATGCATATGTAAATCATTTTCATGGTCTAGCAGATATTGTTCTAGAGGATCAGTAGGAGGCACAGCAATAGAAGCAAGACCAATTATTTCATCGTTACTAGGCAATTCTTTTTTATGAGGTTTTCTACTAAACTTGAAAAAATTAAACTCATGAGACTCATCACCAAAGCTAACACCGATAGTTTGTTTATCACAATCAATTTTAGAATTAACGGTGTTCAAGAAAGGTCTACCAAAGATAATGGGACAAAAATCATCTTGTGGGGAACCAAGAACAAGAAAATCAGTAGGGTATTTTATTTTCCCACACAAGACTTCAGCATCTCTAACTATCCCAATTGGTGATATAGTATCTCTATTAGCAAGTTTAATAGTAACATCTATGTCTTCTATCTCTGCGGGTGCTATGTCATTCATAATTTCTTGATATAAGGTAAAGGGAATAGCACTCACGCTAGCACATATGTCGCACAAACCATGATAACAGTGATCTCCTATTTTAACTGAGACAACGGGCATGCCAACAGCAGGTCTATGTTTGTCCTTTTTATCGGGTTTGGCAATTCTAGCGGCTTCTTCACATAAGTAAATAACATGCCCATCTATATTTTCTTCCAGGAGATCTTTAACCATAGCAACACTAGATTATACTTTGATTTGTTCATCAGGTTTAGGCGTTCTAATATAACTTTTGTTGACCACGGTTGAAACTTTAGCATATTCCTTGATCCTAACAGGGAAAGGTGGTTTATCAATATAACCAGTAGGAATAATTGTATCAACATTATAAATAATAGTTTCCTCTTTAGCTGGTACCGGTTCTTTAATTTCTTCTTTAATAGGTGGGTGATATTTAAACCACTTCTCCTTAGGGAGATCAACATGAGTAGCAAATGATTCACAAAAGGAGGCTACTATCTCAGAGTCAAGTCCATATTTAGTGCTAAACTTTTGAAAAGCATTGGTATTCATAAAAGATTTAACACAATCATACTTAAGCTTAATACCTGACTCTTTACCTTCGTCGAGTTCCCAATCTTCAGCGTTGCGTTTAATTCTCTCCAAAAGATCCCACTGAAATTCAATAGTCTTCTTCATAAAAGAACCAGCACAAGAAGTATCAAGCATGGATCGATCATTATGAGAAAGCCGAGCATAAAAATTCTGGATAATAATTTCTCTTCAGAGCTCATGATTGGGGCATGAATATAACATTGACTTAAGCCTCCCCCAAGCTAGAGCGATACTTTCTCCTTCACGAGGCCAAAAATTATATATATAATTCCGATCACGATGAACTAGATGCATAGGATAATTTTTTGGTGAAACTCCAATTTTAATCGATTCCAATTCCAAGATCCAATATCATCGCATAGCCTATACCATGCCAATGCTTTTCCCTTCAAAGATAAAGGGAAACCCTTCTTCTTAACTTCATCTCCGGCTAAACCTGCAAGCTTAAACAATCCACAAATTTCTTCCACATATATCAAGTGCATATCAGGATGTTCGGTTCCATCTCATGCATAAGGATTAGCTAGCAGTTGTTCTATCATACCCGAAGGAATTTCATATTCAATATTTTCAATAGGTGCAATAGGTTGAGGGGTAACTAATCGTGGTTCCGGTCGAGGTGAAGATACCCCGAACAAACCACTCAAAGGATTGTTTTCCATAGTGACAAGTGACAATAAATTTCAGCATGTAGTAATATTTTTTCCTTACCAAGAGCGCTTCACTTCCCGCTAACGGTGCCAGAAAATAGCCTTGATGACCCACAAGTATATGGGATCAATTGTACCCTTTTCAATAAGTAAGAGTGTCAAACCCAACGAGGAGCAGAAGGAAATGACAAGTGGTTTTCAGCAAGGTAATGTCTGCAAGTGCTAAAATTGTAAGTAAGAGAGTAGTTTGATAGTAAGATAATTTGTAACGACCAAGTAACAGTAGTAGTAACAAAAGTGCATAAAGGTATCCCAATCCTTTTGAGGCAAAGGACAGGCTAAAGCGGTCTCTTATAATAAGAAAAGCGTTCTTGATGGTACACGGGAATTTCATCTAGTCACTTTCATCATATTGATTTGATTCGTGTTCGCTACTTTGATAATTTGATATGTGGGTGGACCGGTGCTTAGGTGCTGTTCTTACTTGAACAAACCTCCTACTTATTATTAACCCCCTCGCAAGCATCCGCAACTACGAGAAAAGTATTAAGAATAAATTCTAACCATAGCATTAAACTTTTGGATACAATCGGTCCCTTACGGAATAGCGCATAAACTAGGGTTTAAGCTTCTGTCACTCTCGCAACCCATCATCTAATTACTACTCCACAATGCATTCCCTTAGGCCCAAATATGGTGAAGTGTCATGTAGTCGACATTCACATGACACCACTAAGGGAATCACAACATACATACTATCAAAATATCAAACACATATCAAGTTCACATGATTACTTGCAACATGATTTCTCCCGTGACCTCAAGAACAAAAGTAACTACTCAGAAGTGATAAACATGCTCAAGATCAGAGGGGTATTAAATAGCATATTGGATCTGAACATATAATCTTCCACCAAATAAACCATATAGTAATCAACTACAAGATGTAATTAACACTACTAGTCACCCACAAGCACCAATCTATAGTTCCGGTACAAAGATTGAACACAAGATATGAACTAGGGTTTGAGAGAAGATGGTGATGTTGAAGATGTTGATAGAGATTTCCCTTCCCAAGATGGGAGAGTCGTTGGTGATGATGATGACGATGATTTCCCCCTCCAGGAGGGAAGTTCCCCCGGCGGAATCGCTCCGCCGGAGGGCAAAAGTGCTCCTGCCCAAGTTTCGCATCGAGAGGACGGCACTCCGTCCCGAAAGTCCTCCCCTTATTTTTTTCTAGGTAAAAATGACTTATATACCAGAAGATGGGCACCGGAGGTGGGCCGGGCTGAGCACAACCCACCAGGGCGCGCTTGGGGGGCAGGCGCGCCCTGGTGTCTTGTGCTCACCAGGTGGCCCCCTCCGGTGGTTATTTGCTCTAGTATTTCTTATTAATTCCATAAAACATCCTCGTGAATTTTTTGCTCATTTGGAGTTGTGCAGAATGGGTAGCCTGACGTAGCCTTTTCAGGTCCAGATTTCCAGCTACCGGAATTCTCACTCTTTGTGTGTACCTTGCATATTATGAGAGAAAAGGCATTAGAATTACTCAAAAAAGCATTATTATGCATAAAAACATCATATATAACAGTAGGTAAACATGATGCAAAATGGACGTATCATGGGTGGACCGTGAAGGAAATATGCCCTAGAGGCAATAATAATGTTATTATTTATTTCCTTATATCATGATAAATGTTTATTATTCATGATAGAATTGTATTATCCGGAAACATAATACTTGTGTGAATACATAGACAAACTAAACGTCACTAGTATGCCTCTACTGTTGGAAATATGCCCTAGAGGCAATAATAAAATGATTATTATATTTCCTTGTTCATGATAATTGTCTATTATTCATGCTATAATTGTATTATCCGGAAATCGTAATACATGTGTGAATACATAGACCACAACACGTCCCTAGTGAGCCTCTAGTTGACTAGCTCGTTGATCAAAGGATAGTCATGGTTTCCTGACTATGGACATTAGATGTCATTGATAACGGGATCACATCATTAGGAGAATGATGTGATGGACAAGACCCAATCCTAAGCTTAGCTCAATGATCGTGTAGTTCGTTTGCTGTAGCTTTTCTGAATGTCAAGTATCATTTCCTTAGACCATGAGATTGTGCAACTCCCGGATACCGTAGGAGTGCCTTGGGTGTGCCAAACGTCACAACGTAACTGGGTGACTATAAAGGTACATTACAGGTATCTCCGAAAGTGTCTGTTGGGTTGGCACGAATCGAGACTGGGATTTGTCACTCCGTATGACGGAGAGGTATCTCTGGGCCCACTCGTAATGCATCATCATAATGAGCTCAATGTGACCAAGGGGTTAGTCACGGGATCATGCATTACGGTACGAGTAAAGTGACTTGCCGATAACGAGATTGAACAAGGTATTGGGATACCGACGATCGAGTCTCGGGCAAGTAACGTACCGATTGACAAAGGGAATTGAATACGGGATTGATTAAGTCCTTGACATCGTGGTTCATCCAATGAGATCATCGAGGAGCATGTGGGAGCCAACATGGGTATCCAGATCCCGCTGTTGGTTATTGACCGGAGAGGCGTCTCGGTCATGTCTGCGTGTCTCCCGAACCCGTAGGGTCTACACACTTAAGGTTCGGTGACGCTAGGGTTGTAGAGATATTAGTATGCAGTAACCTGAAAGTTGTTCGGAGTCTCGGATGAGATCCCGGACGTCACGAGGAGTTCCGGAATGGTCCGGAGGTAAAGATTTATATATAGGAAGTCCAGTTTCAGCCAACGGGAAGGTTTCGGGGGTTACCGGTATTGTACCGGGACCACCGGAAGGGTCCCGGGGGTCCAACGGATGGGGCCACCTATCCCGGAGGGCCCCATGGGCTGAAGTGGCGTGGGAACCAGCCCCTGATGGGCTGGTGCGCCCCACCCAAGGGCCCAAGGCGCCTAGGGTTGGAAACCTTAGGGGGCCGTTGCTCCCCGAGGGGGCATGCGCCCCCTGGTTGGAAACCCTAAGGGGGTCGTTGCCCCAGGGGCCGCCCCCCCCCCCTTTTAGATGGGATCTCCAAGGGGGCATGCGCCCCCCTAGCCCCTATATATAGTGGAAGGGAGGGAGGGCAGCCGCACTTTTGCTCTTGGCGCCTCCCTCTCCCTCCATAACACCTCTCCTCCCCGCTTGTGCTTGGCGAAGCGCTGCCGGGATCCTGCTGCATCCACCACCATGCCGTCGTGCTGCTGGATCTTCATCAACCTCTCCTTCCCCCTTGCTGGATCAAGAAGGAGGAGACGTCTTCCCAACCGTACATGTGTTGAACGCGGAGGTGCTGTCCGTTCGGCACTTGGTCATCGGTGATTTGGATCACGGCGAGTACGACTCCATCATCCCCGTTCACTTGAATGCTTCCGCTCGCGATCTACAAGGGTATGTAGATGCACTCCTATTCCCCTCGTTGCTAGAATACTCCATAGATTGATCTTGGTGATGCATAGAAAATTTTTAATTTCTGCTACGATCCCCAACAGTGGTACCAGAGCTAGGTCTATGCGTAGTTACTATGCACGAGTAGAACACAAAGTAGTTGTGGGCGTCGATGTTGTCAATTTGCTTGCCGTTAATAGTCTTATCTTGATTCGGCGACATCGTGGGATGAAGTGGCCCGGACCAACCTTACACGTACGCTTACGTGAGACCGGTTCCACCGACTGACATGCACTAGTTGCATAAGGTGGCTGGCGGGTGTCTGTCTCTCCCACTTTAGTCGGATCGGATTCGATGAGCGGGGTCCTTATGAAGGGTAAATAGAAATTGGCAATTCACGTTGTGGTTTTGGCGTAGGTAAGAAACGTTCTTGCTAGAAACCTATAGCAGCCACGTAAAAACTTGCAACAACAATTAGAGGACGTCTAACTTGTTTTTGCAGAAAGTGTTTTGTGATGTGATATGGCCAAAGGTTGTGATGAATGATGAATGATATATGTGATGTATGAGATTGATCATGTTCATGTAATAGGAATCACGACTTGCATGTCGATGAGTATGACAACCGGCAGGAGCCATAGGAGTTGTCTTTATTTATTTATGACCTACGTGTCAACATAAACGTCATGTAATTACTTTACTTTATTTCTAAAGCGTTAGCCATAGTAGTAGAAGTAATAGATGACGAGACAACTTCAAGAAGACACGATGATGGAGATCATGATGATGGAGATCATGGTGTCATGCCGGTGACAACGATGATCATGGAGCCTCGAAGATGGAGATCAAAGAAGCAAATGATATTGGCCATATCATGTCACTATTTGATTGCATGTGATGTTTATCATGTTTTACATATTATTTGCTTAGAACGATGATAGCTTAAATAAGATGATCCCTCGTAATAATTTCAAGAAAGTGTTCCCCCTAACTGTGCACCATTGCGAAGGTTCATTGTTTCGAAGCACCACATGATGATCGGGTGTGATAGATTCTAACGTTCGAATACAACAGGTGTAAGACAGATTTACACACGCAATACACTTAGGTTGACTTGACGAGCCTAGCATGTACAGACATGGCCTCAGAACACAGAAGACCGAAAGGTCAAGCATGAGTCGTATAGAAGATACGATCAACATGAAGATGTTCACCGATGTTGACTAGTCCGTCTCACGTGATGATCGGACACGGCCTAGTTAACTCGGATCATGTTATACTTAGATGACTGGAGGGATGTCTATCTGAGTGGGAGTTCATTTAATAATTTAATTAGATGAACTTAATTATCATGAACTTAGTCTAAAATCTTTACAATATGTCTTGTAGATCAAATGGCCCACGTTGTCCTCAACTTCAACGCGTTCCTAGAGAAAACCAAGCTGAAAGATGATGGCAGCAACTATACGGACTGGGTCCGGAACCTGAGGATCATCCCCATAGCTGCCAAGAAAGATTATGTCCTAGAAGCACCGCTAGGTGACGCACCCGTCCCACAGCACCAAGACGTTATGAACGCTTGGCAGACACATGATGATGATTACTCCCTCATTCAGTGCGGCATGCTTTACAGCTTAGAGCCGGGGCTCCAAAAGCGTTTTGAGAGACACGGAGCATATGAGATGTTCGAAGAGCTGAAAATGGTTTTTCAAGCTCATGCCCGGGTAGAGAGATATGAAGTCTCCGACAAGTTCTTCAGCTGTAAGATGGAGGAAAATAGTTCTGTCAGTGAGCACATACTCAAAATGTCTGGGTTGCATAACCGCTTGACTCAGCTGGGAGTTAATCTCCCGGATGACGCGGTCATTGATAGAATCCTTCAGTCGCTTCCACCGAGCTACAAGAGCTTTGTGATGAACTTCAATATGCAGGGGATGGAAAAGATCATTCCTGAAGTATTTGCAATGCTGAAATCAGCTGAGGTAGAAGTCAAAAAGGAACATCAAATGTTGATGGTGAATAAAACAACTAAGTTCAAGAAAGGCAAGGGTAAGAAGAACTTCAAGAAGGACGGCAAGGGAGTTGCCGCGCCCGGTAAGCAAGCTACCGAGAAGAAGCCAAAGAATGGACCCAAGCCCGAGACTAAGTGTTTTTATTGCAAGGGAAGTGATCACTGGAAGCGGAACTGCCCCAAATACTTAGCGGACACGAAGGCCGGCATCAGGAAAGGTATATGTGATATACATGTAATTGATGTGTACCTTACCAGTACTCGTAGTAGCTCCTGGGTATTTGATACCAGTGCGGTTGCTCACATTTGTAACTCAAAGCAGGAGGTGCAGAATAAACGGAGACTGGCGAAGGACGATGTGACGATGCGCGTCGGGAATGGTTCCAAGGTCGATGTGATCGCCGTCGGCACGCTACCTCTACATTTACCTACGGGATTAGTTTTAAACCTCAATAATTGTTATTTAGTGCCAGCTTTGAGCATGAACATTGTATCAGGATCTCGTTTAATTCGAGATGGCTACTCATTTAAATCCGAGAATAATGGTTGTTCTATTTATATGAGAGATATGTTTTATGGTCATGCTCCGATGGTGAATGGTTTATTCTTAATGAATCTCAAGCGTAATGCTACACATATTCATAGTGTGAATACCAAAAGATGTAAGGTTGATAATGATAGTCCCACATACTTGTGGCACTGCCGCCTTGGTCACATAGGTGTGAAACGCATGAAGAAGCTCCATGCAGATGGACTTTTAGAGTCTCTTGATTACGAATCATTTGACACGTGCGAACCATGCCTCATGGGTAAAATGACCAAGACTCCGTTCTCAGGAACAGTGGAGCGAGCAAGCAACTTATTGGAAATCATACATACTGATGTGTGCGGTCCAATGAGTGTTGAGGCTCGCGGTGGCTATCGTTATGTTCTCACCCTCACTAATGACTTGAGTAGATATGGGTATGTCTACTTAATGAAACACAAGTCTGAGACCTTTAAAAAGTTCAAGGAATTTCAGAGTGAGGTTGAGAATCAACGTCACAGGAAAATCAAGTTCTTGCGATCAGATCGTGGGGGGAATACTTGAGTCATGAATTTGGCACACACTTAAGAAAATGTGGAATAGTTTCACAACTCACGCCGCCTGGAACACCTCAGCATAATGGTGTGTCCGAACGTCGTAATCGCACTCTATTAGATATGGTGCGATCTATGATGTCTCTTACCGATTTACCGCTATCATTTTGGGGCTATGCTTTAGAGACTGCCGCATTCACTTTAAATAGGGCTTCGTCGAAATCCGTTGAGACGACACCGTATGAATTATGGTTTGGGAAGAAACCTAAGCTATCGTTTCTAAAAGTTTGGGGATGCGATGCTTATGTCAAGAAACTTCAACCTTAAAAGCTCGAACCCAAGTCGGAAAAATGCGTCTTCATAGGATACCCTAAGGAAAGCATTGGGTATACCTTCTACCTCAGATCCGAAGGCAAGTTCTTCATTGCCAAGAATGGATCCTTTCTAGAGAAGGAGTTTCTCTCGAAAGAAGTAAGTGGGAGGAAAGTAGAGCTTGATGAAGTACTGCCTCTTGAAGCAGAGAGTAGCGCAGCTCAGGAAAATGTTCCTGTGGTGCCTGCACCGATTAGAGAGGAAGTTAATGATAATGATCAAGATACTTCGGATCAAGCTCCTACTGAACTTCGTAGGTCCACAAGGACACGTTCCGCACCAGAGTGGTACGGCAACCCTGTCTTGGAAATCATGTTGTTAGACAACGGTGAACCTTCGAACTATGAAGAAGCGATGGCGGGCCCAGATTCCAACAAATGGCTAGAAGCCATGAAATCCGAGATAGAATCCATGTATGAAAACAAAGTATGGACTTTGACTGACTTGCCCGAAGATCGGCGAGCCATAGAAAATAAATGGATCTTTAAGAAGAAGACAGGCGCGGATGGTAATGTGACCATCTATAAGGCTCGACTTGTCGCTAAGGGTTATCGACATGTTCAAGGTGTTGACTACGATGAGACTTTCTCACCCGTAGCGAAGCTGAAGTCCGTCCGAATCATGTTAGCAATTGCCGCATTATATGATTATGAGATATGGCAAATGGACGTCAAAACGGCATTCCTTAACGGCTTTCTTAAGGAAGAATTGTATATGATGCAGCCGGAAGGTTTTGTCGATCCTAAGAATGCTAACAAGGTGTGCAAGCTCCAACGCTCAATCTATGGGCTGGTGCAAGCATCTCGGAGTTGGAACATTCGCTTTGATGAGATGATCAAAGTGTTTGGGTTTATGCAGACTTATGGAGAAGCCTGCGTTTACAAGAAAGTGAGTGGGAGCTCTGTAGCATTTCTCATATTATATGTGGATGACATATTGTTGATGGGAAATCATATAGAATTCTTGGAAAGCATAAAGGCCTATTTGAACAAGTGTTTTTCAATGAAGGACCTTGGAGAAGCTGCTTATATATTAGGCATCAAGATCTATAGAGATAGATCGAGACGCCTCATCGGTCTTTCACAAAGTACGTACCTTGACAAGATATTGAAGAAATTCAATATGGATTAGTCCAAGAAGGGGTTCTTGCCTGTATTGCAAGGTGTGCGATTGAGCACGGCTCAATGCCCGACCACGGCAGAAGATATAGAAGAGATGAGTGTCATCCCCTATGCCTCAGCCATAGGGTCTATTATGTATGCCATGTTGTGTACCAGACCTGATGTAAACCTTGCGTAAGTTTGGTAGGTAGGTACCAAAGTAATCCCGGCAAGGAACACTGGACAGCGGTCAAAAACATCCTGAAGTACCTGAAAAGGACCAAGGATATGTTTCTCGTTTATGGAGGTGGCGAAGAGCTTGTCGTAAAGGGTTACGTCGAAGCTAGCTTCGACACAGATCTGGATGACTCTAAGTCACAAACCGGATACGTGTATATTTTGAATGGTGGGGCAGTAAGCTGGTGCAGTTGCAAGCAAAGCGTCGTGGTGGGATCTACATGTGAAGCAGAATACATGGCAGCCTCGGAGGCGGCACAAGAAGCAATCTGGGTGAAGGAGTTCATCACCGACCTAGGAGTCATACCCAATGCGTCGGGGCCAATGACTCTCTTCTGTGACAACACTGGAGCTATTGCCCTTGCCAAGGAGCCCAGGTTTCACAGGAAGACCAGGCATATCAAGCGTCGCTTCAACTCCAATCGTGAAAGTGTTCAAAATGGAGACATAGAAATTTGTAAAGTACATACGGACCTGAATGTAGCAGATCCGTTGACTAAACCTCTCCCTAGAGCAAAACATGATCAGCACCAGAATCCCATGGGTGTTTGATTCCTCACAATGTAACTAGATGATTGACTCTAGTGCAAGTGGGAGACTGTTGGAAATATGCCCTAGAGGCAATAATAAAATGATTATTATATTTCCTTGTTCATGATAATTGTCTATTATTCATGCTATAATTGTATTATCCGGAAATCGTAATACATGTGTGAATACATAGACCACAACACGTCCCTAGTGAGCCTCTAGTTGACTAGCTCGTTGATCAAAGGATAGTCATGGTTTCCTGACTATGGACATTAGATGTAATTGATAACGGGATCACATCATTAGGAGAATGATGTGATGGACAAGACCCAATCCTAAGCTTAGCTCAAAGATCGTGTAGTTCGTTTGCTGTAGCTTTTATGAATGTCAAGTATCATTTCCTTAGACCATGAGATTGTGCAACTCCCGGATACCGTAGGAGTGCCTTGGGTGTGCCAAACGTCACAACGTAACTAGGTGACTATAAAGGTACATTACAGGTATCTCCGAAAGTGTCTGTTGGGTTGGCACGAATCGAGACTGGGATTTGTCACTCCGTATGACGGAGAGGTATCTCTGGGCCCACTCGGTAATGCATCATCATAATGAGCTCAATGTGACCAAGGGGTTGGTCATGGGATCATGCATTACGGTACGAGTAAAGTGACTTGCTGATAACGAGATTGAACAAGGTATTGGGATACCGACGATCGAGTCTCGGGCAAGTAACGTACCGATTGACAAAGGGAATTGAATACGGGATTGATTAAGTCCTCGACATCGTGGTTCATCCGATGAGATCATCGAGGAGCATGTGGGAGCCAACATGGGTATCCAGATCCCGCTGTTGGTTATTGACCGGAGAGGCGTCTCGGTCATGTTTGTGTGTCTCCCGAACCCGTAGGGTCTACACACTTAAGGTTCGGTGACGCTAGGGTTGTAGAGATATTAGTACGCAGTAACTCGAAAGTTGTTCGGAGTCCCGGATGAGATCCCGGACGTCATGAGGAGTTCCGGAATGGTCCAGAGGTAAAGATTTATATATAGAAAGTCCAGTTTCGGCCAACGGGAAGGTTTTGGGGGTTACCGGTATTGTACCAGGACCACCGGAAGGGTCCCGGGGGTCCACCGGATGGGGCCACCTATCCCGGAGGGCCCCATGGGCTGAAGTGGCGTGGGAACCAGCCCCTGATGGGCTGGTGCGCCCCACCCAAGGGCCCAAGGCGCCTAGGGTTGGAAACCCTAGGGGGGCCGTTGCCCCCCGAGGGGGCATGCGCCCCCTGGTTGGAAACCCTAAGGGGGCCGTTGCCCCAGGGGCCGCCCCCCCCCCCCTTTAGATGGGATCTCCAAGGGGGCATGCGCCCCCTAGCCCCTATATATAGTGGAAGGGAGGGAGCGCAGCCGCACTTTTGCTCTTGGCGCCTCCCTCTCCCTCCGTAACACCTCTCCTCCCCGCTTGTGCTTGGCGAAGCCCTGCCGGGATCCTGCTGCATCCACCACCACGCCGTCGTGCTGT